>NC_135964.1:22180579-22480579 GCF_053455715.1 Rhinoraja longicauda | reverse complement strand
AATGGCCTTCTCCTGTACCTATTTTCTATGTTTTTATGTTTCTCAATGGATGTCCCCAACTAAAATTGCATATCATAAACTTGTTCTAGTCAAGGAACTTTGCGATAAGCACCCACCAAAATGGATCAGCATTTAAACGTTTTTATCTTTGTCCCGATACACAAACAGAAGTTCCAATGTCTAAATGAAGAGATCATATTGTTCTAGAAATATCGACTGATTATAGCCAACACAAAGAAGAGGTTTTCCCACTAACTTATTTATTATTCTCAGTAATTGTTTTGACAGCAATTTCCGATGCTGGCATTAATCCACAGTGTCTTCAAGCGTGGTATTTTCCTTCAAGGTATGTTTTCAGTGTAACATTTCTAAATTGATGGAATAATAAATAATTCACTTGGTGATCTGCAACATTAGGCTCAATTAGAAATGCACATATTTCATTGAATGCCAACTGAACAGAAGTGTTACCAGATGTTGATAACAATCAAGACAGCGCCTTCTATTTGTACTATGAACATCGTACTTCTTATTTGAACAGTTGCATTTAAGCAGCTTCTATATATTTTGTATTTATAAGTAAAGTTTTAAAAAGGTGGATCTTGGTACTTTAATTCATCTGATTGTTACCCTTCGATATCGGTCCACATATATCACTCTCCCAAGCAGTGACATGGCATTGAGTGAGGCTGACGATGGGGGAAGTCAGGAGGAATCAGATGCTTTTCTTTGTGATTATTGTTATTGCTGATCCAGAATTTCATGGCCATGGCAAATCACGCACATCTGCTACAAACCTACCCACTATATCTGCACTCAGCTGGGACATAGAACACAGAACAGCACAGCACAAGAACAGGTCCTTCGACCCACAATGTTTGTGCTAAACATGATGCCAAATTAAACAGCTCATCTGCATGTACATGATCCATATCCCTTTATTCCCTGCACTTCCATCTAAAACCCTCTTAAATGCCACTATCCTAATTGCCTCCATCACCACCTCTGGTCACCAACACTCTCTGTCCCTAGATTGTGTAGGATAGTGTTAGTGTGCGGGGATCACTGATTGGCGTGGACTCGCTGGGCTGAAGGGCCTGTTCTCTAAATTAAAATAAACAATTTCATTCATTGTGATGTAGGCATCAGAACTGTAAGAATATCTTAGTAGAATCCAGACCAAGTGTTTCTTAACTGTTAATGTTCTTTTAAATGAAAGGTCAGTTGAATATTGTAAATATGTTGCCAATAAGACATTGAAAGGGTAGATAGGCTAGTAGTTGTCAATGGCGTTATCAGTGATGCTGCAGTTATTCCCAATATTAATTTATAAATTGAAAACACAACTGAAATGTGAATCATGAATTTGAAACTGCAGGGAATGCATACCATTTGACAAATATTTAGGTTTAAATAAACACTAATAATGAGGTATTTGCTATTTATAAACTAATCTTCGAACATCTTTATACCCATATGACCCAAATAAACCATGCCCAGTATTTACAATTCTCTACACAAAATGGGAGCATACTTAAATAGATGCAAATTATTATACAATAGTAAACCTACTATTCTACCAATGCGTTGCAGAGTTATAGAAATGTAGGTTGAATCAGTAAAATGACAGCTTGATTCCACACTGTTTTTTCCTTTCTCAATGTAATTAGGGAACTCTTACTTTCAGGTATTTAAAAAAGATCACATCTCCCAGAGGAAACGATTATTATTCTCATGTTCTCTTTTGCTGCAAACAGAAAGTACTGTTTGTAAACAAATGTCCCCACAAATTATGACATTCCGCATTTACACGCAAAATGCTGGAGTAACTTAAAGGATCAGGCAGCATCTCTGGAGAAAAGGAATAGGTTAAGAATAAGAATATGTCTGTGGAGGCCAAGTCATTGGGTATTTTTAAAGCAGTGATTGAAAGGTTCTTGATTGGTAAGAGCGTCAAAGATGGGGCTGAGAGGGAAAGATAGATCAGCCATGATTGAATGGCGGAGCAGACTCAATGGGCCAAATGGCCTAATTCTGCTCTAAGGTCTTACGGTTTTAATGATTAATCCTTTACATTTTTCTGCTACCGTTTAGTTATTTAATAAATTCATGTTACTTTAACTCTCTGTTTTTGCAATTCTACCTTTTCTAAATTGATCCTCCACTGCAATGTTTAGTTCATAGTCATGTTATTTCTCTTGGCAAATTTCACTAACTCATACTGTATTTGATTCCTTGCAAATGTATTAATGTCTCCAGTTACTCTTTTTTATTATTTTATCTTCCATGGATTCCAATGATTTTATACAAAGCTTGATTAAATTATTTATTGTCTGTTCTGTTTATTGTAATTGTGGCGCATTAAGTCCATCCTGGTAAATACCATTGCAATAAAACTGTTTCATAGTTTTATCAACTGCTTGTTGCCACATGTCATTTTATCTTCACTCTCCCTTCACATGTTTCACTATTTTGCTTTATGGTCCTTGATTCAATTTGAAGTGCCTCTCGAACCTTCCAAATCTTTATTAACTTCATTCTTGATTTCTTTATATTTGGTAAACACGAGGAGCTGCAGATGCTGCTTTACCAAAAAAGACAAAGTTCTGGAGTAACTCAGCGGGTCAGGTCGGGCCTTCTCCCCAACTTTTACAATCAATCAGAGGGGTCCCAAACACAAGTGTTGCCCATCCATGTTTTCCAGAGATATTGCCTGACCCACTGAGTTACTCCAGCATTTTGTTTTCTCTTTGTATTCTCTCTTATTATGCTCTTCTCAGCTACAGCTGCACCATTTATATACTTTACCTTGTCTCCAATTTTCTGTTATTTTACACTTTGCAAGCCTGGAATTATTCGTCTCCTATGATGTCTGGTGTTTCATTTTTGCTATGTTCATTCCTGCTTTTTAGCGGAAAACTAGACCAAGTGGAACCATTGGGCCAAAACCTCTCCTGCATTGGTGCTTCACTTTGTTGAGGCAGCTTTGGCTGCGATTACAGCCTCAAGTCTTCTTGGGTATGACGCTACAAGCTTGGCACACCTGTATTTCGGTAATTTCGCCCATTCTTCTCTGCAGATCCTCTCAAGCTCTGTCAGGTTGGATGGGGAGCACCGATGCACAGCTATTTTCAGGTCCTTCCAGAGATGTTCGATTGGGTTCAAGTCCAGGCTCTGGCCACTCAAGGACATTCACAGACTTGTCACAAATCCACTCCCGTGTTGTCTTGGCTGTGTGCTTAGGTTCATTGTCTGCCCCAGTCTGAGGTCCAGAATGTTCTGGAGCAGATTTTCATCAAGGATCTCTCTGTACTTTGCTCCGTTCATCTTCCCCTCGATCCTGACTAGTCCCCCAGTTCCTGCCACTGAAAAACATCCCCACGGCATGATGCTGCCACCACCATGCTTCACCATAGGTATGGTTTTGGCCAAGTGATGAGCGGTGCCTGGTTTCCTTCAGACGTGACACTTGGCATTCAGGCCAAAGAGTTCAATCTTGGTTTCATCAGACCAGAGAATCTTGTTTCACATGGTCTGAGAGTCCTTTAGGTGCCTTTTGGCAAATTCCATGCGGGCTGTCATTTGCCTTTTACTGAGGAGTGGCTTCCGTCTGGCCACTCTATCATAAAGGCCTGATTGGTGGAGTGCTGCAGATATAGTTATCCTTCTGGAAGGTTCTCCCATCTTCACAGAGGAACGCTGGAGCTCTGTCAGAGTGACCAGCAGGTTCTTGGTCACCTCTCTGATGAAGGCCCTTCTTCCCCGATTGCTCAGTTTGGCCGGGCGGCCAGCTCTATGAAGAGTCCTGGTGGTTCCAAATTTCTTCCATTTAAAAATGACGGAGGCCACTGTGGTCTTCGGGACCTGCAATGCTGCAAAAATTGTTTAATACCCTTCCCCAGATCAGTGTCTCAACACAATCCTGTCTCAGATGTCTACGGACAATTCCTTAATCTTCACGGCTTGGTTTTTGCTCTGACATGCACTGTCAACTGTGGGACCTTATATAGACAGGTGTGTGTCTTTTCAAATCATGTCTAATCAATTTAATTTATCACTGGTGGACTCCAATCAAGTTGTAGAAACATCTCAAGGATAATTAATGGAAACAGGATGAACCTAAGCTCAATTTTGAATGTCATAGCAAAGGGTCGGAATACTTATGTAAATGTGATATTTCAATTATTTCTTTTTAATTACTTTGCAAAAATTTCTAAACACCTGTTTTCGCTTCTTCATTCTGGGGTATTGTGTGTAGATTGATGATTAAAAAAAAAGGATTTAATCCAATTTAAAATAAAGTTGTAACGTAACAAATTGTGGAAAAAGTGAAGGGGTCTGAATACTTTCTGAATGCACTGTATACTGACCTTGTATGGAATTTTCAAGTGTGATGGAACTTCTGTGTGCAGTTTGACCACTATATTATAACAATGTAATAGAGGTACTGACAAGGGTACCAGGATTGTAAGGTTACACTCATCAAGAAAAATTGGGTCTCTTAACATAGCATGGCAATGCTGAAGGGTGAACTGAAATGGCTGTATTGACAGGAAGAAGATGGAGGACCAGCTGCAGAGGAACAACATCAGTGGAATCTGGAGAGGCCTCAAAACCATCTCTGGGTACAAGGAACCGAACTCCCGGACCATGGGGGATCAGAAGTGGGTGAACGATCTGAACCTTTTCTTCAACAGGTTCAATCAGTCACCTATCCCTCCCCCGGTCCAGTCACCCCTGCTGCAGCCCCCCCTTGTCTGCACGTCCAGTACACTGCCCCACCTCCCCTCCCACTGCACTAGGGTCACAGTCACCACCCACTGCTTCTGCTTCTCCTGCCCCAACCCCACCACCCCCACCTCCTCCCCCCACTTCATCACCCCCCCCCACACCCCCACACCCCCTTCTCCTCTCACACCCTTGAGCACCCAACCCCTGTGCTCCAATCTGTCTTTCCCCACAGACCATGTGAGAAATGAGCTCAGGAAGATCAATGCGAGGAAGGCGGCTGGTCCGGACGGCATCAGCTCGAGGCTCCTCAAGTCCAGTGCAGACCAGCTGTGTGGAATAGTGGAGCATGTCTTCAATCTGAGCCTGAAACTGGGGAGAGTTCCTCAGCTGTGGAAAACATCCTGCGTGGTACCGGTACCAAAGAAGCCGCACCCGAAGGAACTCAACAGCTACAGGCTGGTGGTACTGACATCACACCTGATGAAGACACTGGAGCGTCTGGTCCTCGCCCATCTCCGCCCCCTGGTGAGACCATCAATGGATCCACTGCAGTTCGCCTACCAGACTCGCATCGGGGTGGAGGACGCCATCATCTACCTGCGGAACAGAGCTCTCTCACACCTGGAGAAACCGGATAGCACTGTGAGAATCATGTTCTTTGATTTCTCCAGTGCATTCAACACCATCCAGCCGGGGCTTCTGGGGGGCAAGCTTGAGCGCACAGGAGTGGATCACCACCTCACATCCTGGATTCTGGACTACCTCACCAACCGACCACAGTATGTGAGGACAAAGGACCTGGTCTCGGACAGTGTGGTCTGCAGCACTGGGGTTCCGCAGGGAACAGTGCTAGCTCCATTCTTGTTCACCCTGTACACTGTGGACTTCAGGCACAGCTCTGCAAACTCCTATCTACAGAAGTTCTCTGACGACTCTGCCATCGTCGGCCTCATCACAGGCGACGAGGACAGGGCGTACAGAGAACTGATCAAGGAGTTTGTGGACTGGTGCCAGCGGAACCGCCTCCGGATCAACGCAGGGAAAACCAGGGAGATGGTGGTAGATTTCCGCAGGCGCAGCCAGGTCCCCCCGACACCGGTGAACATCCAGGGAATGGACATCGACCGGGTGGATTCTTATGTACCTGGGTGTCTACCTCAACAATAAACTGGACTGGACTGAAAACACCGATGCGCTATACAGAAAGGGCCAGAGCAGACTTTATCTTCCAAGGAGACTCAGGTCCTTTGGAGTGCAGGGGGCACTCCTAAGGACCTTCTACAACACAGTGGTTGCATCGGCCATTTTCTATGGAGTGGTTTACTGGAGCAGCAGCATCTCAGCGGCGGAAGGGAAGAGACTCGACAAGCTGGTCAGAAAAGCCAGCTCTGTCCTGGGTTGCCCCCTCGACTCAGTGCAGGTGGTGGGAGAGAGGAGGATGATGGCAAAACTAACATCGCTGCTGGACAACGACTCCCACCCCATGCAGGACATGGTCACTGCATTGAGAAGCTCCTTCAGTGACCCCAAGTGTGTGAAGGAGAGATATCAGAGGTCCTTCCTTCCCGCTGCTGTGAGACTGCACAACCAGCACTGCTCCCAGCAATAACAGTCAACAATAACAGCTAAGAACACACAGAAAACTGATGACAATTTATGTATCTTTTATTTATAATGAATGATCTCTTGCTCTCTTGCTATCCACTTTGCTGCTGTAACACTGTAAATTTCCCCGGTGTGGGACGAATAAAGGAATATATTAACTGTAAAATTATGAATGGCTTAATTAAATACTCTCCTTTGAGGAAGACAAAAACTAAAGGTTATTGGTATATGATGGATGTTAAATGGGAAATTTAAAAATATCAATACTTAGGTTAGCTTAGTTTATTGCCACGGAAGAGTGAAAAGCTTTTGTTGCGTGCTAACCAGTCAGTGAAAGACTATATGTGTAAGAAGGAACTGCAGATGCTGGTTTAAACCGAAGATAGACACAAAAAGTTGGAGTAACTCCGCGGGACAGGCAGCATCTCTGGAGAGAAGGAATGGGTGACGTTTCGGGTCGAGACCCTTCTTCAAACTGGTTAGGGAGAAGGGAAACGAGAGATATAGACGGTGATGTGGAGAGATGAAAAACAATGAATTAAGGATATGCAAAAAACTAACAATGATAAAGGAAACAGGCCATTGTAAGCTGTTTGAGGGTGAAAATGAGAAGCTAGTGCGACTTGGGTGGGGGAGGGATAGAGAGAGAGGGAATGCTGGGGCTACCTGAAGAGAGAGAAATCAATATTCATACCACTGGGCTTTAAGCTGCCCAAGCAAAATATGAGATGCTGTTCCTGCAATTTGCAATTAGCCTCACTCTGACAATGGAGGAGACCTACGACAGAAAGGTCTGTGTAGGAATGGGAAGGAGAATTAGAGTGTCCAGCAACCGGGAGATCAGGTTGGTTCACGCGGGCTGAGCCAAGGTGTTCTGCAAAACGATCGCCCAGTCTGCGTTTGGTCTCACTGATGTAAAAGAGTCCACATCTTGGACAACGGATAGAGTAGATGTTGGAGGAGGTGTAAGTGAGCCTCTGCCTAATCTGAAATGACTGTCGGGGTCCCTGGACAGAGTCGAGGGAGGAGGTATAGCGACAGGTGTTACATCTTCTGTGGTTGCTGGGGAAGGTACCTGGGGAAGGGGTGGTTTGGGTGGGAAGGGATGAGTTAACCAGGGAGTTGCGGAGGGAATGGTTTCTGCGGAAGGCAGAAAGGGTTGGAGATGGGAAAATGTGGCTAGTGATGGGATCCCGTTGGAGGTGGCGGAAATTTCGAAAGATTTTGTGTTGTATGCGATGGCTTATGGGGTGGAAGGTTAAGGACTAGGGGGACTCTGTCTCTGTTGTGACTAGGGGGAGGGGGAGCAGGGGTGGAGCTGCGGGGTACCGAGGAAACACAAGTGAGGGCCTCATCTATGATGGAGGAGGGGATAGAGTCTTTGCAGGAAGCAGGGTGGGAAGAAGTGTAGTCGAGATAGTTGTGGGAGTCAGTAGATTTGGAATAAACGTCAGTCAATAGTCTATTTCCTGTGATGGAGACTGTGAGATCAAGAAAGGGGAGGGAGGTGTCGGAGATGGTCCAAGTAAATTTGAGTGCAGGATGAAAATTGGTGGTGAAGTTCATGAAGTCCATGAGTTCTGCATGGGTCTAGGAGGTAGCACTGATGCAGTCATCAATACATAATTACAATCGAGCCATTCACAGTGTACAGATACATATTAAATGGAATAATATGAATAATGTTTAGTGCACAATAAGTTCCAATAAAGTCTGATTAAAGATAGTCGGAGAGTCTCCAATGAGGTAGATATTAGTTCAGGATCGCTCACTAGTTGTTGGTAGCATGGTTCAGTTGTCTGATAACAGCTGGGAAGAGAATGTCCCTGAATGTGGAGTTGTGCATTTTCACATTCTTGCCTGATGAGAGAGGGGAGAAGAGGGAGTGGCCAGGGTGCGACTTGTCCTTGATTATGCTGGTGGCCTTGCCGAGCGAGGCAGCATGAGGTGCCAATGGAGTACTCAAGAGAGCGATGAGAATGTGTAAATTGTTACAAGGAAATAGGATGGGAACAATTAAGGGAATTCAAAATGGTTTGTAACCGAGAAGGGAATAGAAAAAGTAGAGGAAGGATACAGGCAGACCGGAGAGGAGCATAATGATTGGGACGGATTGGTTAGGCTGAATAACGTCTTCCTGTTCTTTGACATTCAGGAAAGCCACACAGCCAGCTCTGCCTTCTCTCAAAATTGGAAAATGGGGGAAATACTCGACAGGTCAGGCAGCATTAGTGAAAGAAGAAACAAAGGTAATGTTTCAGACATTAATGGTGACCTTCCATTAATTATCAATCAGGAACAACCGAGTTTCCTGTCTCCTTTGAAGCTGAGCATTTTTCTCTTCTAAAGACAGAAAATTCTGGGGGGGTCAGGCAGCATCCCTGGAGAACTTGGATAGGTGGTATTTCAGGTTAGAAACATAGAAAAATAGATGCAGGAGTAGGCCATTCGGCCCTTCGAGCCATGGCTGATCATCTAAAATCAGTACCCCGTTCCTGCTTTTCCCCCATATCCTTTGATTCCTTTCACCCCGAGCTAAATCTACCTCTCTCTTGAAAACATCCAGTGAATTGGCCTCCCCTTCCTTCTGTGGCAGGTTGGGATCCTATCCATTTTCTCCAGGTATGCTACTTGACCTGATGAGTTACTGCAGCATTTTCTGTCTTTCCTTGGTAAACCAGCATCTGCAGTTCCTTGTTTTTACATTTTTCCTTTTTACACCTAATTCTTTGAAAAACTTTGAAAACCAAGGAAATTGGGATGTTCCATGTTCCATCTCTCCTTCTTGTCCAACATCCTGCTGTTTTCTCTGTAGTTTGTCAAGGACTCCATGGGCAACAAGTGTTCTCTGCTATTCTCTTCTCTATTTAAATCCCATTATGTAGTTTATAGGTACTAAGTTCACCAATTTTGTCTTACTAATCAAAGCCCCAATGAGATAAAATGCTGGACACATTTTTCTTTTCTGATTTGACACTTCAGTAATTGGTGGATGAGTGGATTATTTCTTGGTCACACTAGACTCTCCCACCCATCATCTTCTGTTCAAAGGGGGAGAGTAAAGGGACGAAAAGACAGCTACATAATGAGCAGAAATGTGGAAGAGTCATAGGAGTAGGGAAAGGAAGGCAAAAAGCAGAGACTCAGAGACAGCGAGAAGGAGGAAAGGCAAAAGATCATATCCCTCTACTTATTTGTCGCAACAACACTGGATTCTGTCAAGTACAGGTCTACTATCGATTTTCCGGCAACTGGTGGTCTGAAGAAGGGTCTCGACCCGAAACGTCACCCATTCCTTCTCTCCTGAGATGCTGCCTGACCTGCTGAGTTACTCCAGCATTTTGTGAATAAATTCCGGCAACTGGTGGTCCGGCACCTCCTTTAAACCTGACAAAATGACGAGAGCACGCTCAAAATCCCCTTCGGAAGTTCTCCTGAAAATGTGGCGCCTCGGCCGAGCGAAGTGACCGATCTCAACTTCATTGGGACTTTCATGGCTGATCGGTGGGTCGAATTTGCTCCCTGCGGCCAGGGCTCTGGAACTCCAGCCCAGCCGGAGTCGGCAGATCCGTTCCCATAGCCGACTTCTGAGGCCGAATCTGCGGGCTGCTATCTCCCCCCCCCCCAAACAGCAACCAAAGGAATATGGTTGATACATGTAATATCATTACCACAGCCATGTCTATAAGTATTGGCCGATTTCAAATTGAAACATTAATTAAATTTGGAAAAGCTGAAATTTCTATCAGCACATTGTCAAAACATACAACTTTAAATGATTCCTCATTTTCCAAGTGAATAGTTAATTGATTAGTAAATTAGTGTTCTTGATTCCTAAATACAATGTCACTCAGTTTAAAAGCAGGAAATCATATCTGGGGTTAAATAAAGTGGTGCCTAGTGTATGGAATGTTTTCGTCTCCAAATCATATCTGTATACAAGCAACACAACAACATAGGTATCCAAATATGCTACCCAATTAGTCTAGTTTAGTTCAGAGATATAGCATTGAAACAGATCCTTCGGCCTACTGAGTCCACGCCGAACATTGATTACCTGTTCACACTAGTTCTATGTTATCCCAGTTTCTCATCCTTTACCTACTGATTAGAGGCAATTTTACAGAGGGCAATTTTTGGGATGTGGGAGGTGGGAGGTCTTTGGGATGTGGGAGGTGGGAGGTCTTTGGGATGTGGGAGGAAACCAGAGCACCCTGAGGAAACCCATTGTCATGGTTAATTACTTTATCGATAGTGTTCCCTAATTTTCAAACAATTTGATATGAAAAATAATAAAGAAGTCCGTGGTGGGGCTAAATGGGACATCGTGTGAAATTGGTTCGGTTCCAGGAGTTGTCTTTGCACAGTAAATTCAGGGAAGCATCAGGTTGAGTTGTTTGACTTAACAGAGTAAGATTGACTTGGAAGGGCTAAATGTATATGATACAACACAATAAAACTTTATTCAACCCTGGAGGGAATCCACCATGAGGGCCTCACCCATTGGAAACTTGCTTTGGTAATTCAGACATACGCTCTTGATTATTTCCTTCCCAACAATTTTAAGATAAATTGATACTAAATCACTTTGACGGTACACATTATGTTCCTTGACAGGCATGTGTTCCAGGTATCATATAATAATACTGTATTATAACCAGCTCTGCAGAAAGTAACTGATTTTTGGAAATGAAAATGATTGTATTAAACAAATAAAAATAAAATAAAGAGTGCTATACGAAAGGTATAAGGTTTGAGAGAGGTTTAAGTGAATCTTCTCTGATCATTTGACAAATCTCCTTTCTCTATATCTAAGAAACATGCTGAATAAAATCAATTTGGTTAGTCTTTCCTCAGCTCCTGCTGGGCATAAGTTTACGTGATAAAATAATTCAATATCAAAACTGGAGTACTTTTACCCACAGCTCAAACTATGTGATTGAGGAAATCAATTTATCCTCACATTAATTCCTCAGAGCTGGAAAACTATTACACAATAACAGCCAGTAATTAGGCATTCCTCTGAATTCAAAGCATTATATACTTGGCAAAGCAAGGAAGTGCAGATGCTGGTTTACCAAAGAAAGACACAAAATGCTGGAGTAATTCAGCGGGTCAGGCAGCATCTATGGAGAACATGGATAGATGCCATTTCAGGTCAGGAGTTACTCCAGTGTTTTATGTCTTTCCACAATATTCTCGGCATTAAACTGAGATCTTTTACCTTTTTGTCTTTTTTGCCACCTTTGCCACAATGAGGCTTAGGTTTGAGAATAATCGAGAACCAGAGCGCATCGGTTTAAGATGAGGGGAGGGGGGGGGGAAGATTTAATGGAAACCTGAGGGGTAACTTTTGTACACAAAGGGTGGTGGGTATATGGACCAAGCTGTGGAAGGAGGTGGTTGAGACAGGTACTATCGCAACATTCAAGAAGCATTTGGACGGATACATGGATAGGATAAGTTTATAGGCCAAAAGCAAGCAGGTGGGACTAGTGCAGATGGGGTATGTTGGTCGATGTGGGCAAGTCGGCCGAAGGGTCTGTTTCTATGCTGTGTGACTTCATGACTCTCTATGACAATGAGATGCATAGAACAGCAACTGTGCTCAGCCATTTTATACTCGGACTTGAAATTGAATCTTCGATCCAACACGTATGTAAACCCCTGCTTCACATCTTTAATGCCATGCACTGTTCAGTGAATCTTTGTTGTATATTTTTCCCCAATGTGTTTCTGACAGTGGCTTGTTCAGAAATGCATCTAAAATCCCAATTATCGTCCAAATAACAATGTCCTGCGCTGGAGAAGGAAAGGCAGATTCCTCATTAGGTTTTTTTTAGCCCTTGATGCTCCACTTTTAAACATCCGTGCAACTTGGCATCCAGCTTTCTATTGTGGGCCTCCATGTCACCTTGGCGTTTAAGCTTTAGTTTATTTCACAGCTTTTGCAAAAGCACCTCATCAATCTCCTGTATTGAAATGTACCTGTCAACCAGTCTTCCTGACATCTGCAGTATTTGTCTGTCCAGTTTGCCATGCCCCATTTTGTTGTTATATCAAATTTCAATTCTTTTCCCATGCCTACGTCCAAAACATTTTTATAGATTGACAAGTCAAGAGGAGCCTCTTGAAAATCCATGAGTAGCATATCATTACTCATCGATTTTACAAGTAGATTTACCGCTACCATATTTCCAATCTCTTCATCATTCCTCTATATTTTCTTTAATATAATCTGCCTTTTTTTAACATCAATTCTCTTGCACGTAGCAAAAGTAAAACAAAGTTCAGGTTCAGGAATCAACCTGAAACATTTATTTGGTTATTTTTCCAGAAATGCAGGGTGGTTTGCCAAGTACAATGTTTGTATTTCACATCTCTTGATTCACTACAACTGCATCTGAGATTTGGCCGAATATTCTAGTACTTTTTGATTGAAAGTGTAAAATTTAGACTTTTAGACTTTTAGAGATACAGCGCGGAAACAGGCCCTTTGGCCCACCGAGTCTGCACCGGCCAGAGATTACCCCGTACACTAACACTATCCCACACACTAGGGACAATTTTAGAATTGTTACCAAAACCAATCAACCTACAATCCTGCATGCCTTTGGAGTGTCGAAGAAAACCAGAGGACCCAGAGAAAACCTACACGGTCACAGGGAGAATGTACAAACTCCAGACAGACCGCACTCATACTCAGGAACAAACCCGAGTCTCTGGCGCTGTAAGGCAGCAACACTACCGCCACTGTGCCGCCCATATAAAGGCCTCTGTACACTGGCCTCTATGTAAAGCTAATCATTTTTCTCTAATTTATTACATATCTCTTTCTATTTCTAATCCTACACTAATATATAGAATGAATTGAGTACCACTTTATGCCAAATTCCCTTTAGGAACTGCTTGTTATTCTTTGAGAGCAATGAATGAAATGAATGGCACATGAAATTCTACTTCCAACATGGGCCTGTTGATTGGCACAGTTAAGTGCCCTCAAGCCAACTTCAGGAGGAAATGCAAGCCACCCATTTCAAGCTTAATTGAAAATTCCATTGGCTAAACACTGGGCAACCAAAATTTCCTGTGCAGAAAGGAACTGGTTTGTACAGAAGATAGCCACAAAATGCTGGAGTAACTCAGCGGGTCAGGCAGCATTTCTGGAGAAAATGAATATGTGATGTTTCAGGTCGGAACCCTTCTTCAGACTGAAAGATGAAGGAGGAGGAGGGATGGGGGGGAACGGGGACTGGAGGTGAGAAAAGGCCAGAACAAAACACAGCCGGCAACAGGTGACCTCAGGAAGGGTGGAGACAATAATGGCCCATTGGTGACTGGGGAACCTGTGCTAAGGACAGGGATACAGGGATGCGAACAGTGAATTAGTAAGATGACTGGGGGGGGGGGGGGGGTGAAAGAAGGGATGGAATGGAATAATGAAATGCAGGAGTTACCTTCCTTTTCATAGTAACTGAAAATAAAATCTAACTAACAGTCAGTACATTTGCCTGTGTCAATGGGGCAGATAGTGCAAGAAAATGGCCCATTATAATAAATCATGTTTTGCAATGGTCTTTGTGCATAAACATGGTGAAATGTCACGCATTACCTTATTAGGTTTGCTTTACTTTCTAAACAAAACTTATCTCCTAATGCATTTGACATTTAGTACATTTGCCTCAACATAATTGTCCGTTGTTTTCTATAAAATATGTTCAGTAAAATACTTGTGTTTATACTACAGCATAGACAACATGACCATGGTGGAAGTACAAGAGGGCTTAAATACTCAAAAGGATGAGGGAACAATTCCATTTGACTTTACAAATTTGCAAATTCTCCTTGGCTTCCTCCATCTTTCAATCTCCTCATCAGTTTTGCAAGTCATATATAACCTTCCAATTACAATGTCCCAAAAGGCTTGTGTACAATGTTCCAACTTGCCATTTATGTCCAAATCAATAAGTCACCCAATTAATATTTTTTTGTACTTTTTTAAATTCTTCAACGTCCACTTGGAGAACATGGAAGTTACTAGATTTTGTAGGAATGTAAAAGTGAGTCTGAAAAAAAAGCAATCCGTCAACTGAATTCAAAGTGAATTGCAATAAATATCGGCTTACATAAAGCAGACCGTTTTCAAAGGGTAATCTGATAAATGCCCATTATTGTTAACTATGTAAATATCATGGTTAATGAAATTAAATGATTTGCTGAGCTACAAGTAAGAAGTTATATATTTTAACATTTTATTTGGATGGCATTGCAGCTTAATGAAATCTATGCTATCCATTTCACACAAAGGGTAGTGGGTGTATGGAAGGAGGTAGTTGAGGCTGGGACTATCCCAACGTTTAAGAAACAGTTAGACACGTTCATGGATAGGACTGGTATGGAGGGATATGGACCACACGCAGGCAGGTGGGATTCGTGTAGATGGGACATGTTGGCAGGTGTGAGCAATATGGGCCGAAGGGCCTGTTTCCACGCTGTATCACTCTATGACTATGCTAGGTAGCATATTGATTCACGCCCATCACCTCTTTGTGACCTCCCAATCCTTGGTGCTGGGGATGAGGGGTGGCAGAAATGTTCATGCTCATAGGGGGAACCACAAAGTGAAGAAAGAAAATGAATCATTTTGCATGGCTTTTAGGCTTTTTCACCAGGTTATTAAGGATCATGAGAAGTAGTCAGCTTGTCTGTTATGCATTAACCCTCGGTGTGATATTTGACAGCTCTGCAGGTATATCAACTAATCTTCAGGGTAAGGGTGCAGAGAAGATTTACGAGGATGTTGCCAGGACTCGAGGGCCTGAGCTATCGGGATAGGTTGAGCAGGCTCGGACTCTATTTCTTGGAGCGCAGGAGGATGCGGGGTGATCTTATAGAGGTGTGCAAAAGCATGAGAGGAATAGATCGGGGAGACTTACAGAGTCTGTTATCCAGAGTAGGGGAATCAAGAACCAGAGGACATAGGTTTAAGTTGGGGGGGGGTGGGGGAAGATTTAATAGGAACTGGAGGGGTAAATTTTCACACTATGGGTGGTGTGTGGATGGAATGAGCAGGTAGTTGAGGCAGGTACTATCGCAACATTTAAGAAACATTTAGACAGGTACATGGATAGGACGGGTTTAGAGGGCCAAACGCAGACTTGTGGAATTAGCATAGATGGGACATGTTGGTCGGTGTGGGCAAGTTGGGCCAAATTACCTGTTTCTACGCAGTATGACTCGATGAGATGGATGAGAGTGTGAAAAACCTTGATTTTCCTTGTTTTATTTATTGGCTTGTTGAATTTATTTAGAACGTCACCACAAAATAGCTCAAAGCATTCCAAGTAATAAGAAAATGTTAAAAAAAAGGATTAAAAAAACATAAATAGTTACTCTGACCTACAGATGAAACAGATTATTAGTCCAAGTGCAAATGTGGAGAAAGTCTTTGTCTTTAGAAGTTGGATTAACTTGATTGAGATGTCTTTTTGATTTGATGTTGAATTGAAACCGTGTTTGTTTGTTACAAAAGTTCAGGTGATGTTAAATTCCATTGGCTTCCCCAACACATCAGTCTTTCTTTTATAACTTCCTATTTCAATATGAGAATTTTGATTTTGGCACTGATTAAGTTAATTGTTATTTTTCAAAGGTGAGAGGAGATCTCACAATATTTTGTTGTTCGGTGTGTCTGAAGGGAATACTCTTAATGCTTCTGTCACATGTGTATAGTTCAGACCCCTTGGCCCACTGAGTCCATGCTGACCATCGATCACCCGTTCAGACTAGTTTTATGTTATCCCACTTTCTCATCCATTCCCTGCACACTAGGGGCAAGATACAAAGACAAATTAACCCACATACCTGCACGTCTATGGTATATGAGAGGAATTTCGAGCATCAGGAGGAAACCCACGCGGTCACGGGGAAAATGTGCAAACTCCACACAGACAGCACCCGAGACCAGGATTGAACCCGGGTCTCTGGCACTGTGACACAGTGGCTCGACCAGCTGTGCCACTGTGCCGCATGTTTATGCAGAGTTTTAAAAGTGAATTATTATCCTGTATTGTCTTGTAGCAGGCTTTTTAAATCCAATTAAAGCAGGCAAAAACATATTAGTGGCAGATTTTAAGGTTGATTAATAATATAATTCATCATTAAGCAACATTTTGATGTGTAAAACTAAACTCAAATAAATAGAAACTTGAAAATGGATTTTAAAAGCGTTCACTTAGAATATGTTTCAATGAAAATGTAAAGTATCACTGCTAAATCTTTTTTTTTTACAAGCCTAACTGGATTAATTGTGAATACACCTGAAGAAAGCTTTTGCATATTGAATCACAAACACATGTATAAAGAATCCATTTATAGTTTCACTTTGGGTAAAGATGCAATGAATTAAATGTAAGGATCAGCCGGATGTAATTTTAGCTGTCACTTCTGAAACTGCATTCTCTAAGCACATAGCTTCCTCCAGATGGCATTCCATCTTTATTTCATTTCTATTTCATTTCTACTATCAGTTGCATCTTTTCTCACAAGTTCTGCACAGAAAATGTAATAGTTTTTGTGAGAACAACTAAAGGTGCAGCACAGCTACCATCTAATAGTTCAATGAAGAAACTCACTTAGCAGCCACATGACAGAGATCAAGGAGGGTTGCTCTTCAGGCCAGAAGAACATAGCTGATCTCAAGTGTTCAGTGCTGAAATTCAACCACATTAGGTTAGGAAAGGAAAGCTTCCCCAGAACCGCACAGTAGTGCAGCTGGTAGAGCTGCTGCCTCACAACACCAGAGACCCGGGTTCGATCCTGACCTCGGGTGCTGTCTGTGTGGAGTTTGCTTGCTCGTTCTCCCTGTGACCGCATGGGTTTCCTCTGGTTACCTCCCATATCCCAAAGACGTGCAGGTTTGTAGGTTAATTAGCCTCTGTAAATTGCACTTAGTGTTTTGGGAATAGATGCAAAGGTGGGATAACATAAACCTAGAGTGAACGGGTGATCAGTAGCTGGCGTGACTCGGTGGGCAGGAGGGGCTGTTCCCACACTGTATCCACTGGATGTTGTAAGAAAATAATTTCATAGTGCATTTGCACAAGTGATAACAAAAGCACCATTGAACCTTTGAACTAACAATTAAACTATGACAATTGATTACAACAATTTACAGAAGTCAATTCATGTACAAACTTGAATGTCTTTGGATTGTGGGAGGAAACCGGATTACCCGGAGAAAACCTATTCGGTCACAGGGAGAATGGACAAACGTTGTACAGACGCACCTGTTGTCAGGATTGAACACAGGTCTCTGGTGCTGTAGGCCAGCAGCTCTACCGCTGTGCCACCCCTTCTTTCACCTTTGTAATCTTTCACCTTGAGATTTGTAAGCAGATGATTGCCCTTGCCTTAAAATAGATTTAAGACAAGGGCAATCCTGTCACTGTATTTAACATGTTGCACAGTTGTTCCCTACTGAAGCTCAGTTAGAATGAATAATTCTAGCTGCTATTTTATTTAATGTCGCTTCAGAACTTTAAAAATCAAATGTTGAAATTTACAACATTTACAACAACGGGCAAAGAGGTCCTTCTGCAGTTGTACAGGGCCCTAGTGAGACCGCACCTGGAGTACTGTGTGCAGTTTTGGTCTCCAAATTTGAGGAAGGATATTCTTGCTATTGAGGGCGTGCAGCGTAGGTTTACTTGGTTAATTCCCGGAATGGCGGGACTGTCATATGTTGAAAGACTGGAGCGACTAGGCTTGTATACACTGGAATTTAGAAGGATGAGAGGAGATCTTATCGAAACATATAAGATTATTAAGGGGTTGGACACGTTAGAGGCAGGAAACATGTTCCCAATGTTGGGGGAGTCCAGAACTAGGGGCCACAGTTTAAGAATAAGGGGTAGGCCATTTAGAACGGAGATGAGGAAAAACATTTTCAGTCAGAGAGTTGTAAAACTTTTTCAGAGAGCTGTGGAATTCTCTGCCTCAGAAGGCAGTGAAGGCCAATTCTCTGAATGCATTCAAGAGAGAGCTAGATGGAACTCTTAAGGATAGCAGAGTCAGGGAGTATGGGGAGAAGGCAGGAACGGAGTACTAATTGAGAATGATCAGCCATGATCACATTGAATGGTGGTGCTGGCTCGAAGGACCGAATGACCTACTCCTGCACCTATTGTCTATTGTCTATTGTACATCTTTCCCCGCGTGTTCCTTTTTACCTTCCTGGACAGCCTCAATATACCTTCCCATTCATGCATGGCAGCACCCATTTGAAGTTTTTTACATCAAACTAAAACGCAAGCACTACTCATTGGAGCATCAAGCCAATCATTGTTCCACAGCAGTACCCTCCTATAGTCTGAGTGCCTATTATCATCGTGGCTATGATGTGGTTATGAAACTTGGTTATGAAAATATGCCCCATGATCGTTCAATTATATGCAACCTGGACAAAAATCAGTGGGCCGCAACCTGTTATCTCTCCCGGCAAGATTTTAACATATCAAAGTATATGTTGTCGTCACCTTTAGAATTCAACTAGACTCCCTGCCAAGTCTGAGTATAAACGTTCTTGCTCATTCCATTGATATATCATTTCCATATAGTGAAGCAACACAATAAGAAATAGAAAATTGCTGATTCCAACAGGTGCAGAGGAAAACAAACTTAAAAGCCTTGAATATACTGTTTGCCAAACCCTCATTGTAAGCTTTAGGGTCTGCCTGCAGGCACATCATTCCATTCTCTTCTCCATTAAGCAGTGACAAATTTGAAATAAATGGCTCTGTTATGAACATCACAACATAATCTTAAATTGTCTTTAGATTTTAGAGATACAGCGTGGAAACAGGCCGTTTGGCCCACCAGGTCCGCACCGACCAGTGATCACCCCGTACACTAGCACTATCCTACAAACTAGGAATATCTTACAAATTTTACTGAGCCAATTAACTTACAACCTGTACGTCTTTGGAGTATGGGAGGGAACCAGAGCACCCGGAGAAAACCCACACAGTCACAGGGAGAACGCACAAACTCTGTACAGACAGCACCTTCAGTCAGGATCGAACCCGGGTCTCTGGCGCTGTAAAGCAGTTACTCTACCTCTGCACCACTGTGCCACCCAATGTATTTCCCATATCACTGCCAAGCGCAAAACATTCAATCGATGGTTTCAGCTTTTATTTCTACATTAAATCCAATGAATTGGACTATGAAATGACTACAAAATGAGCAGCAATTAAGGAAAAACTGAAGCCATTTACATTTACTCACTAACTTGCTGTGGCAAATTGCACTGTGATTTGCTGTCATTAGAAGGCCATTTGGCTACAGTGCCCTCACCAGGGGTTCTGGGACCTGTGTTTAGTTTAGTTTAGAGGTAAAGCACGGAAACAGGGCCTTCGACCCACCAAGTCCACTCCGACCATCATTCACCAATTCGGAGTAGTTCTCTGATATCCCACTTTCGCATCATCCACTCCCTACACACAATGATATCCCACTTCCGCATCCACTCCCTACACACATGCCTTTGGGACTTGGGAGGAAACCGGATCACCTGGAGAAAACCCATGTGGTCACAGAGAGAATATGAAAATGCCGCACGCCCGAAGTCACGATCGAACCCGGGTCTCTGGTGCTGTGAGGCAGCAGATCTACCAGCTGCGCCCCTGCACTGCCCTGTGGGGGAACCAATCAGATGGAATTGACCATAAAGCATTGGATTCTGTGAGTGGGAGGGGTGGGGGGGTGAGGTGTCCTTTGAAGATAAATTGATTTATAAACAATTGGACTGTACACAATGATCAGCAATTAAGGAACACCCATAGCCAATGACTACATTTACTGACTAACTTTCTATGGCAAATTGCGCTATTACCAGCAAGGACGAGTTGGGCTGAAGAACTTTTCTCGCACAGTATGATCCCCTTTGACAAAAAGATAGAAGTGTGCCACTTTGATAAACACTCACTTCACCTATAATTCTCTGAACAACACAAATCTGATAAAGGTGGCTGCAAAGTTTAAATTCTACAGGTGTATGTATACCTGTGATAAAAAGGCACAGATTCTCATACCCACAGTGTTATAACGGAACAACAAAAGTTGACATGGTCTACATCAAATTGTTAAAAAAAATCAAGCTGCATTCTTGAAGAATTACGATGATATATCTTGGAAATAAGCAACGTAATCGATTATCACAGAACATACAATGGGAAAGATGTAACATACAGTTTGGCCTTGAAGCGTGTAAACCAAAAAATTGCAATTAAAGAGAACTATTACTGGTGAAGAACATGTGAAAACCTCTTGCACTGAAGGCATAAACAATGAATAGAATGTCAGAAGATCAATAAAAATGTAAATTGCATCCCAGAAAGAATACAAGGTTTTTCCTTTCTCTGCAGCATAAATTGAACAAATGACAATTAAAAGAGACGAAACTGATTTAAAAGAACTGACTAATTGTTTGTCCTGTTCACAGTCAATGGGCTAAACAACTAACTGGTCTTTCTACAATTTTAATGAACCAAAGAAAAAAAGGAATATACATGGTTTTCTTAAATGAAAGGAATTAATACAAAATTATATGCGTTAATTCCTTCCTAACAAAAAGGATGGCAAATTTGTGCAGCTGCTAGAACCGTTGCCTCAGAGCACCAGAGACCCGGTTCCATCCCTACCTCAGGCGCTGCCTGTGTGGAGTTTGCACCTTCTCCCTGTGAGTACAAGTATATCAAATTTTGAAAGGCAGAGATATGGTGGAGAATCAGAATCTCTTTTGCAACGGTGGAAATGTCCAAGAGTCGAGGGGGAAGAGGAAAGGTTAATGCAAGTTTTTCACACAGAAAGTGGTGGGGGCCTGGAACACATTGCCAGGAGTGGTGGTGGAGGCAGACACGATAGTGGCGTTGAACAGGCTTTTAGGTAGTCTTGTGGATGTGCCGGGAATTGAGGGACATGGATCATGTACAGGCAGATGAGATCAGTTGAACTTGGCATCCTGTTCGGCACAAACTTTGTGGGCCGAAGGGCCTGTTCCTGTGCTGTACTGTTCAATGTTAAAATGGATTAATGATCCATTTTAATTCCCTTCAAAGTGGGTGATCTGTATTTTCCTCTGGGCTGTTCATTGGTAGAAGATGGTGAAAGGAAGATATCCACCTGTTGCTTTAATCCCACTTAATTTGACTGATCTAGTACCAGCAGAGTCGGATCACCACCGCACGCGGGAACCTGTCACAACAGGATACAATGGTTGTGTACTTTAATTACTGGACAGTGCTGCAGAGACTCATCCGGTGACACAAGTTCAAATCTCATCATGGCGCCGTGGGATTTCAAATTCAAGTAATTAAATAAGGCTGGAATTAAAAACCTGCCATCAATAATAATAATTATGAAAATACTAGATCATCAGAAAAATCCATCTGGCTGACTAACACCCGAGAGGGAAGGAGGTCTGTTATTCTTTTTGGCTCTGGGCTATATGTGAATCCAGACCCAACTAAGTGGTTGCACCATAACTGGATGAATGTTTTGAGTCAAGCAGAAATCCTCTAAGACCTGTTTTGCTTTCCTAGGACATTCTGTGTGGGATGTATGGTTTGGATAAAAATCCCTGAACAGATTGAGAGGCTTTTCCTCCAGGACTCTTCCATCTACAATAGCTTTTCCTTGTGATCTGTTAGGCTGACACTGGCAGCAGGACAAAGCATCATGTACCATAGTCCCAGTGTCCCATCTTCTCCAGTCACATGTATCAAAGTGACTAAGTTGTGCCCTGCCACAACTGTTGCTGGAGGAGGAAGATGAAGAGGAGTCACCTACGGAATGGCATCGGGGGCAAAGTCTTCATGCTGTCTCTCCATGTAATGAAAACATTCTGCAAATATTATTAGAAACATCAATGCATTAGGGTGGCACTGCGGAGCAGCAGTAGAGTTGCTGCCTTACAGTGACAGAGACATAGGAAGAAAATGGACACAAAGTGCTGAAATAACTCAGTGGGTCAGGCAGCATCCCTGGAGAACATGGATTGCTGACGTTTCGGGTTGAGACCCTTCTTATCGTTCCCCAGCCCCACACTGCCTGCTTTTAGGGGTGGCACAGAGGCACAGCAGTAGAGTTGCAGCCTTACAGCACCAGAGACTCGGGTTCAATCCTGAATACGGGTGCTGTCTGTACAGAGTTTGTACGGTCACTTTGTGAACACGTGGGGTTTTCTGGGTGCTCCGGTCTTCTCCCACATTTCAAAGACGTGCAGGTTTGTAGGTCAATTGGCTTCTGTAAATTATATAAATGATCCCCAGTGTGTTGGATAGTGCTAGTGTACGGGGTGATTGCTGATCGGCAAGGACTCGGTGGGCCAAAGGGCCTGTTTCCATGCTGTATTTCTAAAGTTTAAAATCAATAGCATATTTAGAATTTTTGTTTACATTAATGTTCTTGAGGTTTAGCAACAGAGAGGGCAATCTGTGAATAGACACAAAATGCTGGAGTAACTCAGCAGGCCAGGAGAAGACCAGAGCACCCGGTCTCTGGAGAAGAGAAATAGGTGATGTGTGGCCAAGGAGCCCACAATGGTCCATTGTTGGCTGTGGAGGAGATGATAACAAAGGGATATGAACAGTGAAACTAGCTGGATGACTAGGGAGGGGGAAGGACAGAGAAAGCGATTGCAAGGATTACTTGAAATTAGAGAAATCAATCTTCAGACCGCTGAGGTGTAAGCTGCCCAAAAGAAATATGAGGTGCTGTTCCTCCAATGTGCATGTGGCCTCACTCTGACAGTGGAGGAGGCCCAGGACAAAAAGGTCAGTATGGGAATGGGAATGGGAAGGGGTGTTAAAATGTTTGGTAACCAGGAGCTCAAGTAGGCCAAGGTGGACTAAGCATAGGTGTTCATCGATTGAATGTGCTTACTGGAGCAAGGAGGTAACATGGGATCAGGCATCGCTGGAAGTCGGGGGTTTTGCAATCCGATCGCAATTTATTCTGACATTTTAACTTTGGTGCCTCCCTGCAACTAGTGCTGAGAGACAAGTTTGTGTGCGGTCTGACAGATGAGCAAATTCAATTTAAATTATTGAATATGCAAGAAATAACACTTGAGTGGGCATGCAGAACAGCAAGAATTAGCTTCTGAAAATGCTTCAGTATTTTGGTCAGAGCCCAATGTATTATACAGGCAGGTGACAGCAACAAAGGTGGAGGTTCAGTTCCTGAGCCTGAGTAATGTGGGCACGTTTGGCCCAAAAGATGGGAAAGCTGTGACTGATGTGATGGAGCTCCCCCATTGTGGTGCATGTAAGTGGTGGTTATATCTTGCAAGCGAGGTGCTTAAACTTGCTGCCATTGACAAATCCAAGAGATAGATGGGAGAGACTGTCATGGATAGTTTGGAGACCAAACCACTTCAAAACAACGTCAAGCATTGCTGTAGAAACAAAGAACTGCAGGTGCTGGTTCATACCAAAGATAGACACAAAGTGCTGGAGTAACTGAGGGGATCAGGCAGCATCAATATTTGATTGATTGAAATGTAAACAGCTCCTTCAGGCCACCAAGTCCACATCGACCGTCTGTCCTCACTGCATCTATGTTATCCCACTTTCCCATCCACTCCCTACACACTCAGGGCAATTTTATGGAGGCCAATTAACCTACAAATGCAGGCATCTTTGGTTTAGTTTACTTTAGTTTAGAAAAACAGCACGGAAACGGGCCCTTCGGCCCACTGAGTCTGTGCCGACCAGCGATCCCCATTACACTAGCACACACTACACAATAGGGACAACTTACAATTGACCTACAAATGAGAAAACAACAACATTTATTTTTTGAAAAATGCTTCGATTTTTGAAAATATACGTCTTCTAATTGATTTGATGGGCATGACTTTTCTAGGGAACTACAGGTCATTTCACCCTAAAACCTGCCATGCATTGGCCTGGCCCTTCCACTCTTACAGCTTTCTTTCCCGGTCTCCCCTACAATCAATCTGAAGAAGGGTCCTGACCTGAAACGTCACCTCTCCATATTTTCCAGAGATGCTGCCTGACCTGCTGAGTTACTCCACCATTTTGTGTCTTTCTTTGAACTGCATGCCATGTCTACTTTAGCAACTTTCAGTGAACTTAGTTTTGCTGTTAATATTATAAAGTCCATATTTTGACGATTACACTTCAGAAATTATGTATTTAACGTATCTCAATTCAAATACATTTGTACGAATTATGTGGTTATGTCATAGAAGTGCTAAATTAATATTATCATTTGGCAGTAAGACCATGAAAAATGTCCCACTTATGGGCTAATAGCATCAGAAGCGATAATTTTGCACTGATGCACTTGGAGAGAGTTATATCAATCAGCTGCATCTCACTGTGTACTGCACTTAAAGGGAAACAAATGTTTCTTCTCTCTCCAACCAAAACACCATTACAATGCACAATTGTTTTTGAAAACACTGAATCAAAATGCAATGGAAATTAATGTGGCTGCAAGATCCCCTTTTCTCAGACTGACCTGTCTCTGTACCAGTACACATTCCGCGCACCGTGTTTCAAGGGCTTCAAGTTTCACGAGTTAGATCGGGGCACCTAGTAAATCACTTCATTGGGAAAAAAAATGTAATTACTTTCATTAGGTTTCCTTTATTTTAATTCGAACAATATCTGCTTTGATAACGGTAATTTGTAGTTCCAGAATGCTAGGGCTTTTACAGTTTACATGAAAGAATGAAACTGTTTAGCAGTACCAAAGCAACTTAACTGACTGTAAATGCCCGAGCATTTTCAATTATGTGAGTTAAGAGGACTGCCAAGGGTCCAACTCTTTATCTATTTTTGCAGAAATATTAGGCCATGGTACACTCTCAGCTTCAGGATAACATGCATCAATCATAACGCATTAGAACAGAAATTAAAACGTCATTAATCTGAGCATCTGATAGACGAATTGTACCCAGGGAACAAATTAACCTTGATCTTTAATGATGACATGCCCTGCATTCAAATTTCCAATCAGTCACTGACCTCAGCTTTGTGTTCTGACTGACCTCCTCAGAATGAACATCCACTAATTATACTAAAAGTGAAAGGCGGCATTTTGTATATTTTGAGAGAAAACTATTTGGACTAGTATAAATTAAAATAGTAACATTCATTTTTTGAAAATTACTCAAATGTCAACGTTGGGCCTTTTTAATTTATTGTAATTTAGAGGATCAGTCTAAGACTGGCGAACTTTCTAAAGTTGATCTGAAGAAGGGTTCCGACGCGAACCTGGAAATTATTCAGTAGTGCTGAACTTTTGTTCTGACCTAGAAGTGCTTGTTCTTTCAGTTTAGTTTAGTTTAGAGATACAGCGCAGTAACAAGCCCTTCGGCACGCTTGCCCACGCCGACCAGCGATCCCTGCACACTCACATTATCCTACACACATACTAGGGACAATATAATTTTTTTACTGAAGCCAATTAACCTACAAATCTGTACGTCTTTGGAGTGTGGGAGGAAACCAAAGGTCTCGGAGAACACCCACGCAGGTCACGGGGAGAACGTACAAACTCCGTACAGACAGCACCCGTACAAATTAGGACTAGTTTGGATTATTAGCAAATAATTGCAAATTCGTTTGGATTGGAAGTTAAGCACTATTTTATCCAATCACAGTCAGAGAATAAACTGCAGTGGCTTCTCTTCCCTTCCTTGCGCCATTACCTCTGAAAAAACCCCAAAATCCAACCTTAATCCCTCCTATTTTGTGATTTCGTCAGAAGGAACTGCAAATGCTGGTTTACACCGTAGACACAAAATGCTGGAGTAACTCAGCAGTTCAGGTAGCGTCTCTGGAGAAAAGGAGTAGGTGATTTTTCGCGTCGGAACCCTTCTTCAGATCACCTTTTTCCTTTTCTCCAGAGATGCCACCTGACCCACTGAGTTGCTCCAGCATCTTGTGTCTGTCTGCTGTCACCCAACTCTGCTTCAAACCCACTTCTCTCAGTACCACCACTGTATTGCCAGGCTGTGTTGCCAGGCTGACATTTACAACTGCTTTCCACATCTGCATTTTTCACTTCCTGAATTTCTTAAATTTATATATCAAGAACCTTTGAAACACAATTTCCCAATCTCATTGCACAGCAAAGCCTCCTCCTTGAATAGTACCCCAATCTTAATTGTTTTCCTTTTTGTTAAGTCCCTCCACATCTATGCCTTTCACTGTTTCTGTCAGCTTCCCAAGTCCTAGTTACTCCTGATATAACTGTTCTCCCCAAGTTTATGTACGTGGCAGATTTTACCTTGTCTACTTTGGTGTTTAGCCTTTATCCAGTCCCTGGATCTCTGAGCCTTTATCTCAGAGTCCACTGGGGTTCATTTTCATCACACTGGTCCACTTCCTTTTTAAGGTACTTTAGACTTTAGAGATAATGTGGTAACAGGCCCTTCGGCCCATCAAGTCCACACTGACTAGTGATCCCCTGTACACTAGCACTATCCCACATACTAAGGACTATTTACCGAAGCCAATTAACCTACAAACCTGCACGTCTTTGGATTATGGGAGTAAACTGGAACACCCACGTGGTCACAGGGAGAACGTAAAACTCCATACAGTCAGCACCTGTAGTCAGGATCAAACCCAGGTCCCTGCGCAGTAAGGCAGCAACTTTACCGCTGCACCACTGTGCCGTTCTTCTTGAAATAGGTCATGTTGGTTGAGCTTCAAATCACTTGGCCTAATATGTAGTGTAAGAAAATAACTGCAGATGTTGGTACAAATCGAAGGTATTTATTCACAAAATGCTGGAGTAACTCAGCGGGTCAGGCAGCATCTCATGAGAGAAGGAATGGGTAACGTTTCGGGTCGAGACCCTTCTTCAGACTGGGTTAGTTGTGATTTTTGCTCATTTTGACCCATTAGATAAAGCAGTCAACCAAGAATCTGGATTTAAAATTTCAGTTTGTCTGTGTTTACACAGGTGGTTTCAGATTGCACCCAGTCTGAACTTCACACATCTGAAAGAAAAATTGCCTGCTCTGTCTGACTTTAAAATGGGATACCAATCTTCCAGAAAATTGTGTAATGCTCGTGTGCTTACGGTTAGATGATGCAATTTTTATTACAAAAATACAACAAGAAATGCAGATTATAATAAAACCCAAGAAACTGTGATAGGAATGGGGGTTCATTAGCACAGCACTCTGAGATATCACGCAACCAAGTCCTTGGAATGGCAAGCACCAATATTGCTCTTATCGGGTTATGAATGGAAAGGAGTGACATTTAATACGATCATGGCTGTTCATCCATCTCCATTCCATCGTTCTGCTCACTCACCATAAACATTAGTGCCTCTTGGGAATACAGTTATAGAACATTGACAGTGCAGCACAGGAACAGGCCCACAATGTCTGTGCGGAACATGATGTCAAGTTAAACTGATCTCCTCTGCCTCATCCATTTACCTCCATTCCCTACATATCCATGTGCCTATCTAAAAGACTCTGCTTCTGCCACTACCCCGGAAAAATACAGGCTCAGCACATCTCCTTTCAACTTTGCCCCTCTCGTCTTAAAGTTGTGGCTGAAAGTTTTTTATATCACCACCCTGGGAAAATAGATGTAACATCCATGCCACTCATACATTTATACACATCTATCAATATTCCCTTCAACCTCTGCCATTGCAGCAAAAGCAATCCAGGCAGCATTCTGGGTAATCTCTTCTGTACCCTCACAAAGTCCTCCACATCCTTCTTGTAATGGAGCAAACACAACGCCACCCAATATTCAAATGCATCTAAAGCAATCTTTTATAAAGCCTCAACATGATTTCCTGACTCAATGCCCTTTATAGTCTCCTTCCTTCTTGAAAATATTCAGTTCCTGGGTTTACCCGTCTGCTTTTAGAGATACAGCATGGAAATAGGCACCAGGGTCCATGGCAACCATTGATCACCCATTCACATTGTTTCTATGTTATCCCACTTCCTCATCCACTGCCTACAGACTAAGGACAATTTGCAGAGGTCAATCAACCTACAAATCTGCACGTCTTAGGGATGTGGGAGTAAACCGGAGCACCCGGAGGAAACCCACGTGGTCACAGGGAGAGCGTGCAAACTCCACACAGAGAGCACACGAGGTCGAGATCGAACCTGAGTCTCTGGTGTTGTGAGGCATTGGCTCCATCAGTTCTTTGCATTAAAAGCAATTGAAATGGAAAGAATTTTCTGATACTCAAAAAATTGTATAGTTGAATATTGTACAGATTAAATATTAATCAAAGATAAAAGCACCTTTAATGAGCACTCGAAAAATGCCCGAAAGTAGTCAGCTGATTAAATATTAATCATTTTTAAAGCCTGAATTAGGAAATGGTTGTTAATCTTTTAATCAGCACATCACTCCTTGTTAGGTAAAAATGACTTCTCCTGCATTTAGTTGAAAGTAATCTTGAGAAATTAATCCCAAGCCTATCATAATACCATATTTGGCAAGATATTTACTCTGTTATCATTAAAACCACAGTTAATCAAAATGGTAGTATGCCTCTATCCAAAAAGAAACATTTGTGTATGTTTCTCACTCAAAAACATACTCGTTTTATTACAGATTTCATTAATTTCTTAATTTTTGTGTCTTTATTGCAACACAAAATTGAAGACACAAACCTAATTTGTTAAATTATAACAGCACAAAAAGAAAATCTGTTATGATCTAAAATCTGTTAATATTAGACTCCATCTGCATCCTAAAAGGCGGTGCAGGCTCGAAGGGCCGAATAGCCTACTCCTGCACCTATTTTCTATGTTTTCTATGTAAAACAAAATACTTTTAAAGATGAATGAAGGAACTGCAGATGCTGGTTTAAACCGAAGATAGATGGACACAAAATGCTGGAGTAACTCAGCGGTCATACTTTTAAAGGTTACTTCCAGATATTGATATGAATAAAATGTTTACAGTGAGAAGCATTGTTCTATAATGTCTGCGTTTTGATATTTCCAGTACTGGCACTGTAACGTACCTGTATATATTTCATCAATCTGACCTGCAAGGTTTTCTCTGGGTGATCAGTGGCAATGTAAAATGTGTTTGGATTGTAGAATAGGTGGTCGGAGGTCCCCATTGGAATAAATTTTAATATTACTAAGCCTAATCGAAAATGCAATTACATATCTGTTTCAGAAGACTCCGCCAGTTAACTCGGTAATTTTCAGTCACAGCTTCCTGGAGCCGTTATTGTCCTAGTTCTTTCCTCTAATTTACCAGCGGATGAAAATATACATTGTGGATCGCCTCCCAAGTGTTTATCAAAATATACGGTGAAGGCCAAAACCATGGACAATTACCAATTGTGTTAAAAGCTTAATAGAAGCAGAACATGGTGTGTTAATTCAATCAGTGGTGATAAAATATCAGTTGGTAGAGATTGCCGGCTACATTGAAGTTCGTCTCATGTATGTTTGTCTGAATTTCAATTTTTAATTCCCATCCTTGCCCATGCCACACATTAACGAGTAAACGGATTCTAGTTACAGTCTGTCTGAAGTATTTAAGGGCTGTGTAAATCGAAGTGGACTGCCTGACCTTTGCCTTCATCAGCATTCCCCGGGAGTACAGCGGGTGCTTGATGGAACAGTAGGGAGCAGGTGGCAGTTGAACAGATTTAAAATGAACTCTGGAATCCGTGACAGTGGGGACTGAAGCAATTAATTTTACATCACAGAGCACCATTTGGGGTTCTAATGAGACACTCGTTGAGCTCGGCACAGTCATCTCACAACATAAACGTATGAGCCAAAAATAAATATTGAACTGTTGTGAAGTTGCTATAGTGCTATGGAGTAACTGCCCATTAAACTAACCTTGATTGATTCAGTTGTAATTCAAAAGTTATCTTGTTTTTATCTGGTTTTCGACTTAGGTTCGGCTTGTTTGGAGATACAGCGTGGAAACAAGCCCTTCGGCCCATGGAGTCCATGCTGCCCTTCGATCACTTGTTCACACTAGCTGTTTAGATTTTACTTTAGAAGTTAGAGATACAGTGCAGAACAGGCCCCGCGCCCCACTGAGTCCGCGTCGACCAGCGATCTCCCTATACACTAGCTCTATCCTACACACCAGGAACAAGTTACAATTTTACCGAAGCCAGATAACCTACAAACCTGTGTGCCTTTGGAGTGTGGGAGGAAACTGGAGCACCCAAAAGAAACTCACGCGGTCACATGGGGAATGTACAAACTCCGCATAATCAGGATCAAACCTAGGTCTCTGGTGCTGTGAGGCAGCAACTCCACCAGCTGTGCCACCGTGCTGTATTATTTGATTTTCCACACTTTGTACTCCCCCCCCCCCCCCCACCATATCTATCTATCTATCTATCTATCTATCTATCTATCTATCTATCTATCTATCTATCTATCTATCTATCTATCTATCTATCTATCTATCTATCTATCTATCTATCTATCTATCTATATATTATTAAAACTCTCATCTTGTGGGTTTGCAGGTACAACCAAAACGGTACACGATAGCACAACAATTTTTGGCACACCTTACTCAGCATTAGCCTGCGTTTAAAATGGTTGTTATATTTTAAAAGTTATTAACTTTTTAAACTTTAAAAATTCACTTTTTAAACTTTAATAAATTTGATTGGCTCTACCACCTCCCCACCACGTGGCGTCCGGCGCGTCCTAATTGGCTACCTCCATGTTTGATGTCACAATAGGAACCCAACGGGTCCGCGCATGCGCAGTTGGGGCCCGTTGATCTAAGACTTACGTAAGATGGCCATCGGATCCGCGCGTGCGCAGTTGGGGTAGGTTGCCGCTCGGAGGGGGGCGGGACCCGACTGAGTGACGGGAGTGGCGGTCAATGGGGGGGGGGCGGTTGGAGAGCACTCCTGCTGATGGCCAACGCAATGGCTGCCTGGGCCCGGGGTGAGTGGCTCCTTCTACCCGTTTCCCTCCCCCCTCGCCCGCCCCTGGCCCCGGGGGAGTTTTAAGGGGGGGGATGAGTGGGGATTAAGTGGGTGAGTGTCGTCAGTTGGGGGAGGGTTGCTGGGCCCGCAGGAGAGGTTTGGGCCCAACGTGGGGTCCGGCACATCCTGATTGGCTCCTGCCACTCCCCCCCACGTGGGGTTGATTGATTGCTCTGACCTCCTGCTCGACGCCCGATTGGTCGGATGTTCTGGGTCCCACGTTGGGGGGAGCGCCGCTGCCGGGGTGAGTGGCTCCCTCTCCCCTTTCCTCTCCCCCCTCTCCCCCCTCTGACCCCGACCCCGGGGGTTTTAATGGGGGTTGGAGGGGGGATGGAGTGGGTGAGTGGGGCGGAGGAGAGGAGGGGGGATAGCAGGGGTTGAGGGGGGATGGAGTGGGTGAATGGGTGAGTGGGGAGTGGGGATGTGCAGTCTTATTGCTGACTGGATAGCATGCAACAAAAAAGCAAAAAAGCTTTTCACTATACCTCAGTACACATGACAATAATTATAAACTAGAACCAAAACTAAAATTGGCTGTTGGATTTACCTACAAAAAAGGTAAATATCAACACACTGATGGCAAGATATAGGCACACGGAACTGCAGGTGCCGGTTTACATAGACAGGAAGCATGTGAAGCAATGCAAGGATGTTAAAACATGCTAAAATGTCAGCTCTTGTTTTCTCATTTAGTAGCAGCAAGCCCAACAAGCAGCATGCAATATTTATGTTATTATTTCCTTTATTATGTCCTCATAGTTCAAACCCAGGACAGTCTCAAGTGTAATCTTGGAATGGAAAAGTAATGACATCATCACTCAAGCAACAATACAATCACAGAGATCTCGTACATGCACAGGGAGACATCAACAGGGCAGCTGATGATGTTGTTAAACCATGGCAATTTGTAAGAACAAGATTTCCTTGCAATAATATAACGAGCTGTAGGTGATGTGTAAAAAATAGTAAAGAATAATTGATAGTTTATACTGCATTGTGCATTTGTAAAATATTTTTATACCTTACATTGTTCAGTGATATATTGCATTCATCTTTAAGGTTTTTCATTAATAGAAAGCTTAATTTTTTTAAATCTGAATTGTTCATATTTTAGTTTACTTGGATCACTTTAATAGTTGGACCTACTAAAAATTGGTCTGCTCCTAAAGAATAAGAACTTTTCAAGCTTATTTAAACAGAAGCTTTCATCAGAATGTGGATTATAATTTATAAACAGTTGACACATTTTCTTTGGGATTCTTATATGTAACTAAGAGTCCTTTTGGAAAATTTCTCAAAATATCCGGCCAGACTAAAATATGAATAAAGGAGTGCATATCTTATCTATAAATAGACTCAAATTCCCTGCAGTGAAAAACAATCTGCAGGCTTCTGCTTGAATATTAATGGATCTGCATGTTGACTTGCAGCTTCAATTGACTGGAAACATCGCACTGACATGAACAGGCCAACAAACAATATTGCCAAGTCATACATATTTGATTATCTTGATAAAATTCCCGCTCAGGAGAAAACTCAGATTCTAGTTCAAAGTTAACCTTTATATATGAACCCCAACTCAGTTTACACAAAATATTTCATGGATTACTCTGATCTGGAATCCATTTTAGACTTACGTTCTAACATTTCCAGTTGTTACACAGAAGGCTTGGTATTGGCTTATTATTGTCACGTGTACTAAGGTCACCAACTAGAGAGCGGTCCTGACCTATCATCTACCTCATTGGAGACCCTCGGACTATCTTTAATCACACTTTACTAGACTTTATTTTGCACTAAACATTATTCCCTTTATCCTGTATCTGTACACTGAGGATGGCTTGATTGTAAGCATGTATAGTCCTTCCGCTGACTGGTTGGCACACAACAACAAAATATTTTCACTGTACCTCAGTACACATGACAATAAAATAAACTAAACTAATACAGTGAAAAACTTTGTATGTGTGCTATCACGTCAAATCATACATTACCTGAGTACCATCAAGCCAAAGGCAATTACATCAGGCAGAGCGTAGAGAAAAATACCACAGTATAGTGTAGATAATAACGTTGGAGCTTATCGTAGTATGGAGAACGTGCAGATAACAAAAACGTGTAAGGCCTGTAATGAGCTGGCTTGGGAAATTGGGACTATACCCTAAGTTTATAAGAGGATCATTCCGTAGTCTGATAACAGTGGGGAAGAAGCTATTCCTGAATCTGGTGGTACGTGCTTTCAAGCTTTTGCCTCTTGCAATCAATAAGAAGCAACTTTTAGTAAAGTCCTCAGAGCTTCAATTAATATAACAACATGGATAGGAAAGGTTTAGAGGGACATGGGACAAATGCAGGCAGGTGGGACTAGCACAGATGGGGCACCTCAGTAGTAAATTGGTAATTTGGGCCAAAGGTCTTGCTTCCATGAAGATAGGGCAAAATGGAGATTTCAGCTGAAAATATAATTTTTTTTCTGAAATTTAAAGCAAAACAGAAAGCAAAGGAAATACTCTGCTAGTCAGGCAGCATCTGTGAAGAAATGCAAGGTAAGTGTTTCTGGTCGATGATATTTTAATGAAATATGATAAGTATTTTTGACTCTCTGTAGCTCCAGGCCTCAATCACCCAGACCTGCAATGGACCGTAGCTTTATTTTATAACCTGTTGTTCTGACTCAGATTTGCTCCCACAGCCACGTGTGCTTCCTCGTCACTTGCCTACCCCGCCATCTTGTGTCTCGTGGCTTCCAGCTCCAATTCCAGATCATCCACTTTGAGCCCAAGTAGGACCTACACTCAATCCACAGCTTCTCGCAACTGCGTTCTACACTCTCTACCATGCACCAACACAAGCAGGCCCTTGCTCTGTCTCTCTTGCAGCTCCAAGCATCAGTCACCCAGACCTGCTGCTCCAAGCCTCAGTCACCCAGGGCCTCAACTTGAATTTATTCTCTGCCCCCCTCACAGCTTCCCCAGAGTATTTTTCATTCCTTGGATGAGCATCTCCAACAATTTCTGTTTTTATTTCACTTCCATTCCATTTCCAGCAGCTGCATTATTTTAGAGTAGGATTATGTTTTAATCCACTTTGCGGCAAGACAATATATCGCTTTCAAGATCAATTTATCCATCAAAAGTTTGATATGAATGAAAAAAAATCCCAATTACATCTAAAAACATGAAAATAAATTTAGTAAATCCAGAAATTTCCCAACAGAGAGCAACACTGCACGACAGATCGGGTAAGGGATTAAATTGTATGATTGTATTCCTGTAAAAAGCCTTGGTTGTTTAATTTACTCAACAGAATGGTACACAATTATAAGAATGACATAAGCTTGATTAATGCAAAAATATATGGGATATGCCAGGTGTGTTAATATAAAATGTAATAAATTTAGAAACTCGTTTTACGAATTTGAATGTGGGATATGTATGAACACACAGGCACAGTCTGTTCTGTACAGGGAAATCTGACTCCTCAGAAGCTGCAGAAAACAGATTTCTGTGCAATACTCCATGAAACTTGCAAACTCAAGGGCTTTAATAGTTGATATTACATTAAATATGGTACATTACACCTGTTTCTTTTTAACAATAAGTGCTGATTCAGGGGCAAAATGTGCTCATCGTAAATCCCCAGGTAAATAACTGTTAATTATGAAAAGATCCAGACAGAATGTGAGGCAACAACGTAAACAGAGGCTGGGGACACATTATCCAGGGTTTAACACTAACCTGGTTGTTTATTACAGTACATGGTAACACTAGCCTGTTTTGCACATAGCTTATTCAGAGTAAAAACATACTTCAAGCACTCTTGAGATATAAGAGCTAAAGGAGACATTGTCAGAATTGCTGAACAAAGAAGACTGTCACACAAAATATATTCCATGTACACCTTTAGTGAGAGGAAGGTTTTATTTTTGCTGCATACTTATGCCTTTCACAGATCCACTTGGATTCGCATTGGGCGCAAGCAATGAAATTACCTCCCAGTTTTCAAAATAAGTGAATCTTCTACCGACGATAATCTTGCCTTACATTTATTAAATTCAAATGGTGCAGAAATTATAGTAATGTCCTCAGAAGCTTCAATTAATATGACAGCATGGATGGGGTAGGTTTAGAGGGATATGGATCAAATTTGGGCAGGTGGGGCATCTTGGTGGCATGGGCAAGTTGGGCCGAAGGGCCTGTGTCCCTGCCGTGTTGCTCTCTGAACATAAGACATACTTTGTGGTGTGAGCAATATTGTAATAAGTAATGTGACTTATATAACCAATACATACAATACAATACAATACAATATATCTTTATTGTCATTGTCCAGGGGTACAACGAGATTGGGAATGTGCCTCCCATACGATGCAATAAATTAATTAGCTAGTCAGTATTAATTTAAACAACCCAATGAAACAAATTGGAACAGTTTTAAAACAGAATAAAGTGCAAGTAAATCTGTGCCAGTTCACAGATGTGACCATCCGGCTCAGTAGGACCGGTTCATAGCAGCTATGGCCCTGGGGATGAAGCTGTTCCTCAGTCTGGAGGTGCGGGCGTAGAAGGCCTTGTATCGTCTGCCCGATGGTAGAAGTTTGAACAAACTGTTGCAGGGGTGTGAAGAGTCTTTGTGGATGCTGGTGGCTTTTCTGAGGCATCGTGTGTTGTAGATGCCCTCTAAGGCTGGTAGCTGTGTTTGGATGGTCCTCTGAGCTCTATGGACTACCCGCTGAAGAGCTTTCCTCTCTGCCTCCGTGCAGCTGAGATACCACACCGGGATGCCATGTGTTAGAATGCTCTCTATGGTGCAGCGGTAGAAGGTCGTCAGCAGCTGTTGGGGTAGACCAGACTTTTTCAGTGTTCTTAGGTAGAACAGTCGTTGCTGTGCCTTCTTGACCAGTGCAGCAGTGTTATTGGACCATGTTAGGTCCTCCGAAATGTGAATGCCCAGAAACTTGAATCTGGACACTCTCTCCACACTGTCCCCGTTGATAAAGATCAGGGCGTATTCCCCGTTGCGTGACCTACGGAAGTTGATGATCAGCTCCTTGGTCTTGGTGGTATTTAGGGACAGGTTGTTATACACACATATATACATGTATACATACACATATACCATCCAAGGCCTAGATAGAGCGGATGAGGAGAGGATATTTCCACTAGTGGGAGAGTCTAGGACCACAGGGCACAGCGTCAAAATAGAAGGGCATACCTTTAGAATGAGGATGAGCAGGAAATTCTTTGGGCAGAGGGTAGTGAATCTGTGCAATTCATTGCCACAGACGATTATGGAGGCCAAGTCACTGGATATTTTTAAAGTGGAGAGTGATAGGTTCTTGATTTGTTAAAAGTCATGCGGAGAAGCCAGGAGAATGGATTTGAGAGGGAAAAGTAGATCAGCCATGATAGAATGGCAGAGCAGATTCGATGGGCCAAATGACCTAATTCTGCTATGTCTTACGACCGTTGATATTTCTAAACATTAGGTTAAACTCTTAGATGAATTGTAAGTCTTTCCACACAGACTAACAGTGAGGCATCGGCACTATTTACATTAATGGGCCACCTCCCAATGACCCATTGACGATCCACACTCTGAAGTGTGCAATTGTGTTCAGTGATGATGTTGCTGGTACTGTCCCCTGTATAAATTGGGAAAATCTATCCATATACAAAATGAAGGAATAGTTATAAAGCAAGCACCAGTCAGAAGAAGAGTCTCAATCCGAAACGTTGCCTATCCATGTTCTCCGGAGATGCTGCTTGATCCGCTGAGTTACTCCAGCACTTTACAACCTCCTGATTGGACGATCTGATATTTTAACCTTAAACATAAGTCACAACAAGCTGAATTGACTGAAGCTATTTAGTAGACTCTGGTTTTTGGTAGGTAATCAGCTTTTCCGGGTTACAGAGCTATAGCAGACCAATGGTTTCCTTAGTGAAATACAAAGTGCTGGAGGAACCCAGCCTATCAGGCATCATGTGTGGAGGGAATGAACAGACGGCTTTATCGGGTCAGGACCCTTCCTTTGACACCTTATTATGGTATAACCATCTAATTGTTTCCTTACATGAAGTTCTCATCAGTGTGCTGGATGTCTAGGATTACGTTAGAGATGATTGTAAAACACACCTCCTGTGGAAGAGCAAAAAATCACTGATAACAGCCACCTGAAAAATATTTTACCGTTTATGCATTTACTTCCTAAGTTGTTTTTGGTTTCAGCAAGTTGACTCCTGACAGTTCTGCTGTCATTACAATTGCAAAAATCTGGGCCATTAATATGGCATTATGTATTTTAATCAACGTGATCCAATTTTCCAGCCTAAGATAATGTGGAACATTCATTACAATCACAGTGGCATGATTGTTTGAATTCAGGATGTCAGGAGTGCAAAAAATCCATTAAAATGAAAGTTGCAAAAATAGGACCTGAATTGTTTGCAGCACCAATACCATACCAGAAGTGGCTGTGAAGGTTTAAATGCATATACCAAAGAAAAAGTTTAGCATTAAATGCTCACTATATTATTTCAAACTATTGATATGTTCTTTGCCTTTAAAGAAATATTTGTGGTTCTTTCATTGGGTTCTTTCAAAGAATATCATCATAAGATCATAAGACATAGGATCAGAATTAGGTCACTTGGTCCATCGAGCCTGCTCTACCATTTAATCATGGCTGATCTATTTTTCCCTCTCCAAGTTGGGCTTTCTAGAAGGCACCGAACACCAATGACATTCCCAACTCCACCTCCCCTCCACCCACCTCGCTATCCATGACTTCCTGGTAAGAGTGTGAACGGCAGCAAACATTTTTGCTGGAAAGTTTTGCTCATTTTTAGACAGATGGATATATTTCCATTATCTAACGATAAGAAGAATCATGACCCTTGCTTGGAATTCTGCTGTGATTGCCAAAATTTGCATCCTTGCGACATGAATGACCTATCATATCATATCATATCATATATATACAGCGCGGAAACAGGCCTTTTCGGCCCACCAAGTCCGCGCCGCCCAGCGATCCCCGTACATTAACACTATCCTACACCCACTAGGGACAATTTTTACATTTTTACATTTACATTTTACATTTACCAAGCCAATTAACCTACAAACCATTCAATGCATCCGCTCTGAATGGATTTTCTTCTGAATTAAAACCTAAGGTGGGGGATAGCTGTAAACAGCCCATTTTTCAGTAGTTTCTTTAGCTGAAAGTTATAGATGATTTATTGGCAGATTTCAATAATGTTTTGTTAACGTTTTAGCATATGGCAGTGTAGACTTCAAATCTGTCACATCTATGATTGCATTAAACTCACTCACAACCTTTGCTCACATCATCAGCGTCTCTTTAGGTAGCAGGTACTGAGTTATCTGCACAATTTCATCACTTCTCCAGGTCGTATAAATCTTTTCAAGCCTTAAATATAGTTTGTCATTAGTAATCTGTGTGTGACTCTTTAATCAGAAATTCTTTAATCAGAACAAAAATACCTGATTCAACCATGAAACACTTCATTGAGAATCCAACCAATTCAACTTCTAAGAATACAGATACATCTACTCTAATGAGAATAATTATCAAGGCCAACTGATGAATAGTTAACATTTCATTTTAGTTGATCAAAAGACAAAAGAGTCGAGATTCCTTGCCCAGTTTTTACTTGGTATTGAATGATGCCAGAATTCTCGAGACAAGCTGCCCTATATTAACCAATTTGCATTTCATTAGTAATTGCTGGTGAATCAGTTTCCATAAGGAACTGGAAAAGCAGTTGAATGAATTAACCCCTCCTAAGCAACAATCAAATAGTCATGTAGCATAGTCAAGAATTAACAGTTGTTTAGCAATGTCAAAATCATAGTATATAAACTTAAACATTGGCTATATAAATAATTAGTGGTACCTCAGTCTGAAAAGGGGCAGCACAGTGCCGCAGCGGTAGAGTTGTTGCCTTACAGCACCAGAGACTCAGCTTCAATCCTGACTGAGAGGTCTATACTGAGTTTGTGCGTTCACCCTGTGACCTTGTGGGTTTTCTCCAGGTGCTCCGGTTCCCTCACACATCCAAAGACATGCATGTTTGTAGCTTAATTGGCTTCAGTAAAATGTCCCTTGTGTGTAGGGTACAACTAGTTTAGTTTAGTTTCTTATTATCACATGTATCGAGGTACAGTGAAAAGCTTTTTTGTTGTGTGCTTTCCAGTCAGCAAAAAGTCTACATGTGATTACAATCAAGCCGTCCACAGTGTACAGATACATACACAGTGTACCATTGGTTGGCACGAATTCAGTGTGATGAAGGGCCTGCTTCTTCTTCTGTTGTATGTCTTTTAGACCTGCAGCTCCGTTGAGGCGAGCCAGGCTATATAATGTCATCGTCCAGGTCAATCAGACCTCGTTCACCATTCGGTGGCCGGTATTTGGGGCAACTGGTGACTGTGTGCTCCACTGTCACTGAAGACAAAGACAGCCTCTCCGCGGCCTCCCCCACGAGTAGCTTACAGGCTCATAAGCCCTTAAAGCGAAACTAATGTCTGCCACATCTGCAGACCGCAAAACTCCTTGCCTCCCCAGGCCAGGCGGCACCGTCAAATGCCGCCAACTGTGGAGGTTTAGCGCTACTGCAGCTCAACGTTGAAGGCCTTACCACCGCCAAGCTCAACGTCATTGAAGGGCCTGCTTCCACGTTTTATCTCTAAACTAAACTAAACTAAACTAAACTAAGGGTCCCGACCCAAAGTGTCACCTACCCATGTTCTCCAGGGATGCTGCCTGATCCGCAGAGTTACTCCAGCAATTTGTGTCCATAACTGTAAACTTGCATCTGCATTTTCTTGTTTCTAAATAATTAGTGCTGTTCATTGAGCTAAATTGTTTTGTAGATAGCTGGTTGTGATAACTGTTCAATGGTTATAAATGTACAATAAAGGTCTGTGTCTCAAGCTGATGTACATTTGTATGACTCACGTTGTTATTGTCTTCCTCTGGGTTACTTCACAAGTGCAAAAGGCTTTTTGAATCTCTGTCATTCTAAACACCTTGATTAAAATGGCCATCTCCCATGGATGAGGGGTCAACATTTTGGACCACACTGATATACTTTCAAAACGATTAACTGAGCAACCAGCTTCACAATGGCTGTTCCCCAGGGATCATTGTCAATGGTTATCTGACAGCAAGTGACAGTCATGTGGTGGGAGCCCAGGTCACCAAGATCACTAGGTTGTCTTAGTCATCCTTTATTGAAGTTAAGGTATAAGTGCTGATGGCCGCAAATCATCAGTAGGTAGCTCAAGAGGTAATGATTAATGTCTGGCATTTGAACTTAACAATGTAAGAAGAGACCATTTGGCCCATCAAAAGCATGCAGAAAATCTGGCCAATCCCATTCCCCTCATCTTTCTCCATTGTTCTGCAGATTTCTATTCTTCTCCAGAGTCTCGCCAATGTCCGCTCACAAGCCCTGACTGATTCCATTCCGACCATCCTTAGATAAAGCACATTCCAGAGCATAATAACTCCCTGTGTAAAAGAGTTTTTCCTTGTAACCTGCATCCAAACTTTTAAACCTATGGCCCATGAATCATCATGAAGACAGCCTCCCTTTACATAAATTATTTAAACAAGCCATAAACTGATACAAGTATTGTACAGGTAATAAAGCACATAGGAACAAGTAAATTGAACAATATAACTACCAATGGAAAATTATACTTGTAGCCATCATCCAGGCTGGAAAGGCTAGCCTTGCAGGGAAGCGATTTATAGGTGATTTCAATCAATGTAGTGGAAATATGTTAGAAACTATTTTTGAGTTATGCTTTTCATTTTTCAGCTTAAGATATTTGAATTATACATAGGTCATTCTCAATGAGAATGTAGATGGAGGAAAGGCAATAATGTTTGTTAAACCCATGAAATTAATATCTGCAATACTGTCCGTGCCGAACATGAGGTTAAGTTAATCCTCTGTCTGTACATGATCCTATTTCCCTCCATTTCCTGCATATCCATGTGTCTATCCAGAAGCTTCTTATTCATGCTAGGTCATGGAGTCAGAAAGTGGTAAAGCACATAAACAGTTCATGACGATTTTTCCCAAGTACACTAATTCTATTTGAAGGTGAACACAAAATGCTGGAATAACTCAGCGGGTCAGGCAGCATCTCTGGAGCAAAGGAATGGGTGACATTTCGGGTCGAGAAACGTCATCCATTCAGACTGAGTTAGTCCAGCATTTTGTGTCTACCTTCGATTTAAACCAGCATCTGCAGTTTTTTTTCCCTACTAATTCTATTTGCCTTCATCTATGCCTTGCTTAAATTTCTTGAAGTGCCAGTGGCCTGGGTTCGATTCTGACTATGGGTGCTGTCTGTACATAGTTTGTACATTCTCCCTGTGACCGCGTGGGTTTTCCCCAGGTGCTCCGGTTTCCTCCCACACTCCAAAGACGTACAGTATTGTAGGTTAATTGCTTTCAGTAAAATTGTAAATTGTCCCTAGTGTGTAGGACAATGCTAGTGTACGGGGATCGCTGGTTGGTGGGGACTCGGTGGGCCGAAGGGCCTGTTTCCGTGCTGTATCTCCAAAGTCTAAAGTCTAATACCCGACTGTCTAAATAGCTCATAAATTCAATAATTGTACCTGACTCCAAACCTCCCCGGCAGCATGTAGCAGATAACCATCTCTGACTGTATATAAAAAATAATAATCCAAAGATCCCTTTTAAATCTCCTACCTCTTCACCTTAAAACTATGCCCTCATGTTTTCGATACATATGTATGTTGGCTATTAGTCATCTGTAATAATGCAAAGGAAGCAAACTTTTTGTAAAACTCCAGTTTTGTAAATAAAAAATTGACTTGCTTATAAAAATAAGCAAGTGCCCTATTCCACCTTTCCATGGGCAATTCAGAAATGGCAAACGAGATGGCCTTATCAGTAGCACAGGCATCCTGTGGTAGCGCAGCAGTGGAGTTGCTGCCTTACGGTACCGGAAACCTGGGTTCGATCCTGACTACGGCTGCTGTCTGTATATGGAGTTTGTACATTCTCCCTGTGACTGCGTGGGTTTTCTCTGGGAGCTCCGGTTTCCGCCCACATTCCAAAGACGTACAGGTTTGTAGGTTAATTGACTTCGGTAAAAATTCTAAATTGTCCCGAGTGTGTAGGGGAGATTGCTGGTCAACTTGGACGATGGACCGAAGGGCCTGTTTCCACACTGTATCTCTAAAGTTTAAATGAATGGAAAAACGTCATTGCTCTCTTCTTTTCCTTCTTGCCAGACCCTATACCTTCTAAATCATGAAACAATTAAAGTAATGTACTGTATCCACCTCCTTATGCTATGCATGTAACTACACCAGATTTGGTTGTAAGGCCAAATCGTTTACTTTACCTTTTCTATGCACATACCAACCACTAGCCACTACCTCATAAATATGTATAAGAAAAACGGTACACGATGTCTGACAAACAGAACACCAAAGAAAAAGCCTTATCTTCAGACCTCTGTATCTCAAGTGTGAACACACTCTCAGCTAATGTTAAGGCAACACCAAAGGTCATCAGCAATGGTGTTGGTAAAAAACAGGAACTCAGCACTTTTCATGTTGTGTGTCAAATGTGAGTTGGCCCCATCAGCTTTCTGGGTCTCCATCATCCTACAGGCAGGTGGGGTTTGATTTTTCACCTAGGCATCATTTCTTGAGGATTCAACACTGACCTTTTAGTTTAGTTTAGAGATACAGCGAGGAAACAGGCCCTTTGGCCCACCGGGTCCGTGCCAACCAGTGATCCCCCGCACATAATACTATCCTGTACACACAAGGGACAAATTTTACATTCACCAAGCGAATTAACCTACAAACCTGTACGTCTTTGGAGTGTGGGAGGAAACCAAAAATCTCAGAGAAAACGGTCGACTTGGGCACGGGGAGAACGTACAAAATCCGTACAGACAGCACCCGTAGTCGGGATCGAACCCGGGTCTCCGGCGCTGCATGCGCTGTGAGGCAACAACTCACCGATGCATCGACACCGTTATATACACTTTATTGCTCTCTGCATTATGTAACTGTAATCATTTCTAGCTTGAGAAATCTCCAAAGCTCTCAAACTTCTCACTCAAACAGATGCAGGAAATCAAGTAGTGTTTATATTCTTTATATCCCACAAGTTACCATGTATACCTCCAGTCGTATTTAGATCCTTAATGTTTAACAGTCTTCCAAATTGTAGTAGTCGTGTAATTATTTTTTACAAAAAAAAGATGATCAATGGAAAATGGAATTTCATTTATTCTCAATACTTTCCCTAAGAAAATAAATCCAACTATTCTCTTCATTGCCAGAGGGCCTGAGAATAAAAAAAAGTAGGCACATCCTTGAGTCCAACCACTTCTTTATTGATCACTGCCCCATTGACATGGACTTGGAACACCCAGGAACGAGATGTAGAGATTAAAAAACACGCAACTGCATATCACTAGTAGTTCTTGTGGATGCCAGGTTCCAAGATAATGAAAGCATTAATTCAGTAATGAAATACCAGTTTTTTTTACACTGCTGCAACTTATTATTTTTCTGCATTGCTACTGATTTAATGCTGATAAAAGTGCAAGAATGAATAGAATATTTGGATTTTAAATGACAACTCGCACTTGTAAAGCAGCTTTATAATAGTAAAAATCACATGGCTTTCCATTGGAGCAATTATCAAAGAAAACATGATTCCAAGCCAATAACATGAGTTTAGTTCAGTTTATTGTTATGTGTTCCGAGGTACAGTGAAAAGCTTTTGTTGCTTGCTAACCAGTCAGTGGAAAGACAATATGTGATTACAATCGTACCATCCGTAGTGTGCAGATATATAATAATAAAGTGAATAACGTGAGTAACATTTTGTGCAAGATAACGTCCAGTAAAGTCCAATCAAAGATAGACCAAGGGTCTCCGATGAGGTCGATAGTAGCTCAGGACTGCTCTCTAGTTGATGGAAGGGTGGTTCAGTTCCCTGATAACAACTGGGAAGAAACATGGTCAAAGGGGAGGCTTTGAAAGATTGTATTGGAGGAAGACCGGTGCAGAGTTAGAGAGGTTTAGAGGAGGAGATTGTGATCCCAAGGTTTGGGATCTGGGCATGAATTGCATTATACTCATCCTTCTTCTTCAGCATCTGATTGTCGTGGCGGTGGTGATGGGAAGAAAGCTGTAAAAGTCCGGAGGGGGGGGGGGGGGGGGGGGGGCAGGACAAAGCCCGGCCCATGAGAGGTGGATAAAGATGTCGTTTTTCTTTGATGGCAGAGGCAAAAGATGAAGAAAGAAAAAGTGTGATAAAGATAGAATCAAAAATAATTGAGCTGCAAATGGCATTTGCCTCTTATTCAAAATGGTTATTTCCCCAAATGTGCTTTACTAGATAAAGCATTGCATTGTATGAACAAAATCCTTTTCCTCACAGGAAAATACCCATTCCTTTCCCTATTCTGTTCAATAAGAAATACTCAACGGGTGTGCTAGTGTGTTTCTATTGCAATCTAGCTCTATGTTACAGCAGGAAGAAATGGTTTCTCGAGTGCCTTGATTCACTTGAAAGTAATTGCGGTTTCTGGCATTTGAGCGACCTTCTATTGCCACATTGTTGGTGTCAATTGAACAGAATGATACACAGCCAATTTTGTGAAATAATTTTGATGTTTCCTATCAGCTGAAGGCCAAGCTAAATAGCTTAAGTTGGCAGCATATATGCAGTGACTGGAACTGATCCCGTCTGTGTCTCATTCTAATGCTACTTTGCTGATAAGTGGATCTGACACTCATACATCATCACACAGTTGCAAAGCACTCGAGCGGCTCAGAGACAATGACCACTAATTTGCTCTTTTCTCTTGCCAGAAAAGAAGGATTGCCAGAGTGATTTTCTCTTTACTTTTGAAAGTCACCACTTCATAGTTCCTCTGTCCCTCTCTTCCCCCTCCCCTTCCCAGTTCTCCCACTAGTCTTCCTGTCCCCTACTACATTCTATCTGTGTCCCGCCCCCTCCCCTGACATCAGTCTGAAGAAGGGTCTCGACCCGAAACGTCACCCACTCCTTCTCTCCAGAGATGCTACCTGACCCGCTGAGTTACTCCAGCATTTTGTGTCTACCTTCGATTTAAACCAGCATCTGCAGTTTTCTTTCCTACACACTTCCTAATATTTCCTTTTCAAAGCAAGCAAAATACTATTTGACAGTATGGCATAAATAGAGCAAAGAACAGAACATATTCTGTTTTTTGTTTCCTGTTTTCTGATATTTTCGTCCCCACATTGCAATCAGTCTGAAGAAGGATCTCAACCCGAAACATCACATACATATTCTCCTGACATGGTGCCTCACCTGCTGAATTACTCCAGCATTTTGTGTCTTTCTCCTGACATGGTGCCTGACCTGCTGAATTACTCCAGCATTTTGTGTCTTTCTCCTGAGATGCTGCCTGACCTGATGGGTTACTCCAGCATTTTGTGTCTTTCTCCTGAGATGCTGCCTGACCCCGCTGAGTTACTGCAGCATTTTGTGTTTTGTTCATTAATCCAAACTAGATTGGAGAAAAAAGTTCTAGAAATGAATAGTTGTCTTTATCAATCTCTTTACAGAAACCTTCTCTAGGACGTGTTCACTAATGGGACATTTGTAAGAATTCCAGAAAGAATTCTAATTTTGAGATATTAAAATTTACCAGGAACATCTACCTATATACTAAAACTCTTGTTTGTTTGTTTGTTTGTTTGTTTGTTTGTTTGTTCTTGAACTGCAGCCAAAATGATACACGATAGCGCGACAATTTTAGGCCCATCTTACTCACCGTCGTCCCTTTGGTGCTAATGGAAGAAGTTTCATTGAAATCGGTGTAATAGTTTTTAGGTTTTTCACATTTTAAAGTTTAAATCTATCTCCTATGGAGGTGGGGGGAGGGAAGGAGGGAGGGAGGGGGTGGAGGGAGGGAGGGACGGGGGAGGAGGGAGGATATGGGGGTTGGGGGGATGGAGTGGGGTGAGGGGAAGGGGAGGGGATGGGGCAGAGGGGAGGAGGAGGGGGGAGGGAGAGGAGGGAGGGAGGGAGAGGGGAGGGAGAGGGGGGAGGGAGTGAGGGGGGAAAGGGGGGAGGGGAGGAGGGAGGGAGGGGGAAGGGGGAGGGGAGGAAGAGGGAGGGAGGGAGCAGGAGAATGGGGCAGGGGGAGTGGAGGGGGAAGGGGGAGGGGAGGGGGAGGGAGGGAGGAGAGGGTGCTGCACCAATGCAGGAGATGTTTGGGCCCAACGGGTCCACTTGGTCTAATATATCTTTAAAATAATGCGACATTTGTAAGCGACATTCTGGGAGAAAGACACAAAATGCTGGATAAGAAATAATGCAGACCTGTAGCACAGTGGCGTAATCAGTAGAGCTGCTGTCTCACAGTGCTAGACACCCAGGTTTGATCCTGATCGTGGGTGCTGTCTGTGTGGAGTTTGTACGTTCTCCCTGTGACCGCGTGGCTTTCCTCCAGGTGCTCTGGTCTCCTCCCACATTCCACAGACCTGTGGATTTGTAGGTCAATTGGGTGCTGTGAATTGCCCCAGGTGTTTAGGGAACTGATGTGAAAGTGGGATAACACAACTCGTGTGAATGGGTGATTGATGGTCAACATGGATTCGGTTGGCTAAAGGGTCTGTCCCATGCTGTATCTCTAAACTAAAGTAAACTACATATCTTTTCACATCACTGGTTAGTGATAATTTCCTTCTTATGACTAAAATTGCAACTGTTTTAATAACTTTATTTTTTGAAGAATGATTGCTATTGCTCAAAAACGTGGCTAAAATACAATGAACTAATTGCATTTACAGCTAGTGTGATTAAAATGATCTTTTGTATTATTTCTTAATGAATTATGTGTTAGACTTTCCTGAAAGTACTGGCTAACTATTGAGCTCGCTGCACATTGTTCATTCTGAGCATGTGCAGGGAAACCAAGATGCATTTTGTTACCTGAACTGCTGGAAATAATTTCCTTTTATTCTTTTCCCCTATGTATATGCATACGGCTTGCTCCAAAATTTGTGTTTGAGCTCCATGAATAATTATGCTTAGCTGCTGGCTTTCCCCTTGTGTGGGCAGCCAGCCTAACAGCACAAGCTCCTAGTTACCAAATCCAGATTAAAGGGCTGTGTGTACTTAAAGGGTAAGCGTATGGCGAGGGAGAATAACTATCCTTTTCAGTTTTATCAAGCTTCAAAATCAATTTCACACATTTCAGATTCAGTGTAAATGAAACGAAATGAATCCCAGCATCTACATATCACTAAAACTCTCATCTTGCATGTATGTTCCCGAAATACAGCCAAAACGGTACACGATAGCGCAACAATTTTAGGCCCACATTATTCACCATTCGCCTGCGGTGCGCAGTATCAAGTTTTGTTATATTTTAAGTTGTTCACTTTATAAACTTTAATAAACTTTATACTGTGAATGGGACAAGTCATTTTGATCTAATACGGTGTCACAACGGGGGAGAGCTGCCGGGCCCGGTGGCGGCGCGCCTGCGCAGCAGCGCCAGGAGGACTGGCGCCCATCCCAACGTGCCTCTCGCCTGACCTTCCTCCCGTGGTACAGCGCGGCAGAAGAGAGTTCAAAGAAGATGGCCGCCGGTAGGACGAACATGGCGCAGCACCTTGCAGCAGCTTTCTTGCTGCTGGCCGCCGTGATGGTTGCCTGGGGCCGGGGTAAGTGGCTGCCTCTCCCCTTTCCTCTCCCCCCTCGCCCGCCCCCGGCCCTACAACGGGGACCCAACGGGTCCACGGGTCGTCTAGTAAGATATAAAACTGATTCTGTGGGCAGATCAATGGGAATGATACGTTATCTGTTTTGGGACACATGACAATAAAACACTCTTGACTCTTGAACATGGATAGATGACATTTCGGATCACAAAATGTCACCTATCCATGTTCTCCTTCTCCTGGGATGCTGCCTGACCTGCTGAGTTACTCCAGCGTTTTCTGTCTTTCCTTGGGAAACCAGCATCTGCAGTTCCTTGTTTCTACATATTTATTGATTGGTTTTTAATTGCTTGGATGTCAAAAAGGGGCTCTCTCAAATCATAAATAGTGGCATGTATTGTGTACAACAGTAATGAGTTTTTGTAAGCCACTCAGGAGTTTGAGCGGAAGAATAGAGAGTCCCAAACTAGGACAGCATTACAGTGTCACTATGAAATGCCTTAACAGTCATCACTCAATGTCTAAATGAAGCTAGAGGGTGCAAACTAAAACGCAGATAAAATTGACCAATGCAACAATGGAGCATAACCTTGTCTGCAGATTAACATGTTTAAATATAGAAGTTAAACTTTTCCAACAATACATTCTTCTTCAAAACTAATGAATAATAAATAGCATTGTGAAAACAAATAAGTAGCTTAATTGAGATTGTCACGGTTTCATACATATTTATTATAATTTGCTGATTTAAATATTAATTATTAACTACACTGTTGGATCACATCTAGCAAATCGCATTTTAATACTGACACTTCTTTGGAGTGGTCAGTTGCTTAGTAATCCATCTTACAGTGATTTTCTGAACTTAGTAATGGTGCTATGCATGAAAGAAGGCACATTAATTGGTAGCATATTAGGCAGTTAGTTAAAAGGCGAGCTGAAGAGCCCACAATTACATTGTTAGGCACTCATTAACACGAGACATGAAGAACTGCATATGCTGGTTTACAAAAAAATACACAAAGTGTTGGAGTAACTCAGGGGATCAGGCAGCATCTCTAGAGAATATTGTTGTTCTCCAGAGATGCTGCCTGACCCACTGAGTTACTCCAGCACTTTTTTGTCATTTTTTACTCATTAACACAGCGTTAAGCATGGTGGCACAGTGGCACAGCAGTACAGCCGCTGCCTTACAGTGCCAGAGACCCAGGTTCGATCCTGACTACGGGTGCTGTCTGAACGGAGTTTGTACATTCTCACTGTGATCGCATGGGGTTTTTTTCCGGGTGCTCCGGTTTCTTCCGACGTTCCAAAGTTGTGCACGTTTGTAGGTTAATTGGCTTCGGTAAATTGTCCCTAATGTGTTGGATAGAACTAGTTTGGGGGTGATTGTTGGTCGGCGCGAACTCTGTGGGCCGAAGTGCCTGTTTCCACAATGTATCTCTAAATTAAACTAAACATGAATTGAAATACTTTTTTTTTTAAGAAGAATATTTTTTTCATAGAAATAAACAATAAACTACATTATGAATTACATTCAGACGTTGTGAATTCACAACATCTCAAACACTGACTGTCTCCAAGACTTACACTACCTGATAACATCATGTAACTATTGCAAAAGAAGCTGCATTAAGTTGCAACTATAATATTTCTATTTGTCTCACAAAATGAATGGACAAAAACAAAATGGAGGGTGTCACCTAGTTATAATACTCCATAAATGCCCCCACATCAGCTTGGACAGACATTGGGCACATGACACAGGTGGCACAGCAGTAGAATTGGTGCCTCACAGCGCCAGAGATCCGGACTCGATCCTGTCTACAGGCGCTGTCTGTAAGGAGTTTGTACGTTCTCCCTGTGACTGTGTAGGTTTTCTCCGGGTGCTCCAGTTGGCTCCCATGTTCCAAAGATGTGGAGATTTGTAGGTTAAGTAGCATTCTGTGAAAATTGTCCCTAGTGAGTAGGATAGAACTAGTGTATGGGTGATTGCTGGTCGAAGGGCCTGTTTCCATGCTGTATCTCGAAACTAAACTAAACTAGGTCACGCGATAACCTATGGAAAAAAGTCACTGAAATTGCACCTCAAAAAATGCAAAATGCATAAAATTAATATCTATGTTATTTAAAAAAAACTATTATCAAAGTAAAACGACCTTCTTCAGATTTAAATTCTTGGTTTTGCTTCTTTAGAGTTAGGCTTAGATTCGGTGTATTATTATCGTGTGTACCGTGGTACTGTGCAAAGATTTGTTTTGCATGCTAGCAAAACAGATCAGATAATACTACATATAAGTACAATTAAGTTAGACTCATGTACAATAGGTAGAGCGAAGAGAAAAGTACATAGTGCAGGATGTTGTTCTCAGCATTGTAGCGCGCAAAAGTCCAATTTCCACAATGGGGTAGAGGTGAATCGGACGGTACACCAACTAATGGAAGGACCAGCTGGAAGTGTCCAGGGATTTCAGTCGAGAGGTTATAAAATACTCAAGTGTTACAGGTGCAAGGGCTTGATTTAAAAAAATAATAGGCTTGTGAAGTTAATAGTTTCTAGTATTTGAATTCAGATTTTTTTAACTCCTTTTGTAAAATCTGACTCTCCTACACATCGACGATGACTTACAAAGTGACTTTCTCCCTGGTTTCCACCAATATTAATCGAGCCCTGTCCCTGGAGGGCATCTAGGGATAACCAACCACAGTTATTTCATCAAGGAGAAAAATGTGCAATAAAGTGAGTATGAGAGCAACATAATGTTTTTAATAATGTGAATATTGTCATCGTACTACCTGCAACATTAAGGTTGCAAGCACTGGTGAATGATTCAATATCCTCTATATTTTTCATGTGCATGTTTGCAAATATGAAGCTTTAGTTTTTAGTTTTAGAGATACAGCATGGAAACAGGCCCTTCGGCCCACCGAGTCCATGCCTTCCAGCGATCCCCATACACTCACACTATCCTACACATTTGGGACAATTTACAATTTTACCAAAGCCAATTAACCTACAAACCTGTACATCTTTTGGAGTGCAGGTGGAAACCGGAGCACCCCAGTAAAAACCCATGCAGGTCATAGGGAGAACGTCCAAACTCCTTTCAGGCAGCATCAGTGGTTAGGATTGAACCCAGGTCTCTGGCGCTGTAAGGCAGCAGCTCTGCTGCTGCGTCACTGTGCCGCCCACGGGATGATTTTGCTCCACTACAACACCTCGCTGCTGTACAATTATGCATGTGCTGCTGAACTACATAATAGTTGTAGAATGTCATTCATGTAACAATTATTCAAACATAATTAAATATAAGGCAGTGAAATATATGCACTGATCAGGATTTGTTAAATCATTTAGGTTTTTTTTTTGACCAAGATTCAGTAGCAATATCTGCCATGATTTTCTTTAATAACAGTAAATTGCACAAGTACTAACTATCATTGCAATTACTGAGTAGAACCCAATGGGATCTGGCTTGCTTTGCCTCCCAAAGGTTTTGATAACATTAGCTTCGTGTTTAACATCTGTGTCAGGGTTTTGGTTGTTCTAAGCTGTTTCAAATATCACATTAATCAGTTCAGCCCCTTGACATGAGCAACATTACCTAACAGTGGAAACCATCGCCGATGTTTTGTGGATGGCATATTGTGTGCCATTATACGTCAGTCAGCCAACATTTAGTTGGTTGAAAGATCTTAGCGAGCTATACTCTTATTTTTTTATACTGTTTGAAAATGTGCAAAGGTTACCTCAAATACTGAAGGTCAGTCCATGCTGGTTTGACCTTCACTCTGAGCAACTTCTTGCATTTAAATGCAACCTGCACAGTATTTTCTTTACTTTAAGTTTAGACTTTAGGGATACAGCGCCCTTCGGCCCACCGAGTTCGTGCCGACCAGTGGGCACCTGTACACTAACGCTATGCTACACACTGGGGCCAATTTACAATTTACAGAAGCCAATTAGCTTCTAAACCTGTATGTCTATGGTGTGTGGGAGGAAACTGGAGCACCCAGAGATAACCCACATGGTCACAGGAAGAACGTACAAATTCCGTACAGACAGCACCAGTGGTCAGGATCGAACCTGGGTCTCTGGCTCTGTAAGGCAGCAACTCTATCACTGCACCACTGTGGTGCCCCCAAATTCTATTGTTTATTTGTTTTGTATTTGAAAAAAAGTTCCTTGTACTGTGATTCAATTTTATTCTGAATGAAAAGAACTGGCTGCCTTACAAGATACTTCTAATAAGTACAATTGCAATCTACAATGCTGAAAAAGCACACTCTGCGAATGCAATTTAGTGCACACATGCAGAGTTTGGCCATTGCAGTCATAACAATGAGTGCGGATAGAATATCTCAGCACTCTCCGTTTCAATTGCTACACAAATGGGACTGGCACTAGGCCAGCACAAATATAATTGGGCCATAAATTTCCCATACAAATAGTGTCCATTTTCCTTCCGCATGACATGTACTTTGTTCACGCATGTGCACAATAAATATTCCAGGAGTATAGAATTAATATTTGTATCCGGTAATTTTGCAATTACAGACTTGGGACATCTTTTACTCTGGAAATTGTTTACAAGGAAGATGTCACATGCAGGACATAAGAATTGTTTCAATAACAGCTCCATGTTTAATTAATAGGCAATATGAGTGCATCAAATCAAGAGTCATTTATGGTTTCAAGATATCATGCGCAATTAATATAAAACAAGTGTTTCAGAGTGATAAATTTATCGAACTAAATAGCAAGGCCAAAATAATGCTCAGTAATATATATTCAACCTGTTTTGTCCTGAGAGATAAAACAAACACGGCTTCTGTTGCTGAAATGCTAGTTCGTGTCATTATAAGAGTGGGTTTGGATAACAGTAACTATTATTTAACAGATATTACCCAGAAATACCCACACCTTCCTAATGAGTAAATCCTGTAATGGCTGAAGATCCCAAACCTAAGATTGGACTTTACTAAATTAATCTTTAAATGGAAGGTCTATGGAACTGATGCTTTACAATGCTGAGAACTATATTCTGCACTCTCTTTCCTTTGCTGAGGGCAAAGCCATAGAAGTTGTCTACATGGACTTCACCAAGGCATTTGATAAAGTTCTGAATGGTAGGATGCTCTGGAGGGTAAGATCACACAGGACACAGGGAGAGCCAGCCGACTGGATAGAGTATTTGCTTGATGGAAGGAAGCAGAGGGTGATAGTGGAAGGTTGTTTTTTGGATGGAAGGCCCGTGACTAGTTTTGTGCCTCAGGGATCAGTGCTGGTACATTTGCTGTTTATGGTTTATATTAATCATTTGGCTGAGGATGTAGGAGGCATGATTAGTAAGTTGGGCAAGGCGGCTGAGTAATGGTTAACAGAGTTTCATGCAGATAAGTGTGAGGTTTTGCATTTTCAGAAGACAAACCAGTGCAGACCTTCACAGTGAATGGTAGGGCCCTGGCGAGTGCAGGTACATAGTTCCTTGAAAGTGGCATAACAGGTAGATATAGTGGTCAAGAAGGCTAATATAGGGGCATCCGACCAAGATGCCCCATCTACACGTCCCACCTGCCTGCTACGCTCAGGTTCCTATTAAATCTTTCCCCTCTTACCTGAAACCGATGTCTCCTGGTTCTTCAATCCCCTGTTATGTTGTGATGTTTTAATCTTATCTATGAGGCCAAGGAAAGTCTAAACATTAAATGTTTTCTCCTGGTAAACTGCACTACCAACCTCACATGTTGCTACACTCAATATACCATCCACTCCTAACACCACCCCAAATACTTACTTCAGAGTACCTGGCAATCAATATTCAAAGAACGATTCTGGATATATTTAATCAGTTAGAGATTTATCTAACTTCATAAATTATGAGATATCCATCACCTCCTCCGCTTCAATGCCCATTAACTTCTCCTGAGTTTTCCAGTCTTCATGTATTTCTCGATGATAAAAACAGAGGAGAAATATTCATTGAGCTCTTTGCTCCTGAGGCTCCACATATAAATGTTCACTTTGGATCAGCATGCCCTGTTCTCTCCCAAATTATCCTTTTTATTTCAATATCATATAAAATCTCTTTGGATGCTCCTTCATCTTCTCTGCCAAAGCTATCTCATACCCCCTTTTTGCTATCCTAATACCCATCATGTATATTCCTGCATCCCCTTTACTCCTAGACACATACCCCTATACATACTCATAAGAGAGTGTGTGTGTGTGTGTGTGCGCGCGCACGTGTGTACACATACATGTGGGCACAGTATAGAGTTGCTCTCTTACAGAGCTAGAGAGGGTTGGATCCTGACAATGGTTGCTATCTGTACGGAGTTTGTACATTTTCCCCATGGCCAGGTTCTCTGATTTCATTCCACACTCCAAAGACATACAGGTTTGTAGGTTAATTGGCTTCGGTAAAGATTGTAAATTGTCCCTAGTGTGTTTGATAGCGCTAGTGTACAGGAATCGCAGGTCGATGCGGACTCGGTGGGCTGAAGGCCCTGTTCCAGCACTGTATCTCTAAACTAAAATATACACTGAACTTTTTCTTTTTGTTTATTATATTGTTTACAGAGTACTATCTTTGCATATTCTGTTGCGCTGCTGCAAGTAAGAATTTAATTGTTCCGTTTGGGACATATGACAATAAAACAGTTTCTTGCGTCACCTCCAAGGATTCACTTAGTCCCAGCTGCCTGTACCTGAGCCATGCCTGGGATCCATTTAGAATTGAAAGTTAATCTAAAATCTCAATTATACCTTTTTATTTTGTGAGGATCCATCAGGATTTTCTCCCTCGATAAAGATTGATCTAAAATACTCCTTTAGTTTCAGAGCCATGGGTACTGTCGTCCTGAGTAGATTTTTTCTTTGATCAGACATACGTATGTCTTCTCTTACAACCATTTCCCTGTTTGTGTTGATAGAATGTTGACCGTATGATCAAAGCTTTAAATGTATATTGCTTTACATTTACCTTGTATTGCAAGATGAAAGAGTGTGTTTCATACAACAAAGCCTCTTAAAGAGAATGCATGGGGGCATGGAGCACCAACTTAAGAGCAACTGTGTTAGGAAAACAAAGACAGATTGTATGAAACAGGATGGCAGCGAGCTACTTATAATAAAAATGAACAAAGACAACTGACCTGAGGAGATCTATTAGGGCAGCAGAGTTATGTAGCGAGAGCGGCACAGTGGTAGTGTTGCTGCCTTACAGCGCCAGAGACCCGGGTTCGATCCTGACTACGGGCACTCTCTGTGCAGAGTTTGCACATTCTCCCTGTGAACGCATGGGTTTTGCCGGGTGCTCCGGTTTCCTCCCACATTTCAAAGACGTACAGGTTTGTAGGTTAATTAGCTTAGTAAAATTGTAAATTGCCCCTAGTGTGCAGGATATTGTTAGTGTATGGAGTGGTTGGCGTGGACTCTGTAGGTCGAAGGGCCTGTTTCCACGCTGTATCCCTAAAGAACTGCAGATGCTGGTTTATACCAAAGATTGACACAAAGTGCTGGAGTAACTTAGTGGATCAGGCAGCATCTTTAGAGAAAAAGAATGGGTGACATTACCCATCCTTTTTCTCCTGAGATGCTTCCTAACCCCCTGAGTTACTCCAGCACTTTGTGTGTATCTAAAGAAGATCTGCCGGCTGGGAAGGTTTGAGGGGCTAAGTAGCAGACATCTGCTCCAATTTTCTTATCTATATACTAAAACTCTCGTTTGTTATCTTGTTTGTGACTGAACTTCAGCCAAAACGGTACACGATAGCGCAACAATTTTAGGCCCACCTTACTCACCATTGTCACTTTAGTGACAATGCAAGTAGTTTCATTGAAATCGGTGTTATATTTTTTAAGTTATTCACATTTTAAAGTTTAAAAGGAGAGGAGGGGGAGGGGAGCATGGAGGAGGGAGGGAGGGGGGAGTGGGGGAGAAGGGAGTGGGGGAGAAGGGAGGGGGGGGGGTTGAGGAGAGAGGGGAGAGGACAGGGTGCTGCAGGAGAGGTTAGGGCCCAACGGGTCCACTTGGTCTAGTGTACTGCTAAGAGTTGATTATCATCTTGCTAGCCCTGTTATCAGAACCACAAATTGCTCAATAAAGCCAAAAGGCAGGGACGGAACAGTTACCACTTTCACACAATAGTTCTCCCCCTACTGATTATCAGGCTGTTCTAGAGGTAGATTGAAAAAGGCAGGGAAGCATTTGTATTTATGGCACAATTTTTACGTTTGGAATAACCCCAAACTCTTTAAAGCCAATGAGGTGCTATTGAAATGTCGTCAGAGCTCATCATGTGCTTATAAAGAGCGCACCTCATGCACATAAATAAGGGCTTTTCACCAAAATCAATTGGACTTTTCCCCTGTGGTTAGACTGCACGCACCTTCACCCACCACAAGGTAGACATTTAAATTGATTGAACAGTCTCCTGCCAATACTGCATCTCTGTTTTCTGATTTACCATTGCTTTGCTGTTGTAAAAAAAAAGTAAGTACTATTGAAGGTCACAAGGTATATTTTTTAAAAAGAGATTGAATTGCTCCTCTGTGGTTTGTTCTAATTCCAGTTCACCTGAAGACGACATTTAACTTTGATGCCATGCCTGATGAACCTGTAGCTAAGCAGGAATAATATATTCTAGCTAAAGCAACAGCCATGGGAAAAAATAAACCAATGAGATGATTTCAGCAGATTACCTTGGACAGGAAAACATTTTGACATGTATATTATAACATGTAAACCACTAGTTACCCACCAGAAATCTTTTTTGTCAATTTTTTTTGAAATACAGCGCGGAAACATGCCCTTCTGCCAACTGGGTCTATGCCGACCAGCAATCCCCACACATTAACACCATCCTACACACACTAGGGACAATTTACACTTATACCAAGCCAATTAACCTACAACCCTGTACATCTTTGGAGTGTGGGAAGAATCCGAAGATCTCGGAGAACACCCACGCAGGTCACGGGGAGAACGTACAAACTCCGTACAGACAGCACCCGTAGTCGGGATCGAACCTGGATCTCCGACGCTGCATTCGCCGTAAGGCAGCAACTCTACCGCTGCACCACCATGCCGCACACTTTAGAGTTTAGAGATACAGCTCGGACACAGGCCCTTCGGCCTACCGAGTCCACAACGACCAGCAATCACTCTGTACAGCAGCACTTTCCTACACACTAGAAACAATTTACAATTTAACCAAAGCCAATTAATCTACAAACTTGTACATCTTTGGAGTGTGGGAGGAAACCGAAGCACCCGGAGAAAACTAACGAGATCACAAGAAAAACACACAAATTCCGTACAGACATCCATAGTCAGGATCAAGGTCGGATCTCTGGCACTGTAAGACAACAACTCTACCGCTGTGCCACTGTATCGCATTGGTGAGGGAAAAGAAGACAAATTAACAAAACAAGTGTGATACAGTATATTCTGTGAATTATCTTGAATCTAATAGTAATGCTCTTTTGGCACAATTGATTAAATAGAAGAAAGGGGCAGTGGAAGCTCTTTCAAAGAGCCAGCGCAGGCATCACTAACAGAATGGCCTCTTTGTATACAAGTCTAAAAATGGAAAACAATTATTGCAAACTGTGAAGACAATACTGAAATACTTTTTTATTATCTGGTTATCAACACTTAAATGTTAGTGAACAGATCCACAGAATATAACTGCATCACGTTTGTTGCAGTTAATTTGTCTTTTTTCTCAAGGGTCTGTTCTGTTTTCACTGTTTCTCCAAAAGCTAAAGCGTTTTGTTATTATATGCTCAGAAAGATGTATATGCCACAGCAGCCATTGTTCTACCCATGGCAGTCAGTCCCAGGGTTTTACAATAGGCTTATACTATTCCATTGAATCCTCTGCTGACTGGCAGAAGTTTAAAGAAGATAGACACAAAATGCTGGAGTAACTCAGCGGGATAGGCAGGATCTCTGGAGGGAAGGATTGGGTGACGTTTCGGGTCAAAACCCTTCTTCAGGCCCAAAACGTCAACCATTTCTTTTCTCCAGAGATGCTGCCTGTCCCGCTGAGTTACTATAGGATTTTATGTCTATCTTTGGTGTAAACCAGCAACTGCAGTTCCTTCCTACACAGAGGTTTAAAGGTGCAACTCATAACTGTATTCAAACATAATTAGAAATGTAAAGCAGAATAATCAATTATCATTGAATGTAATGATATTTAAGAATAAAATGGAAAGTTAGTAATGGGCTAATTGCCTCCGAGAATGGGTTTTAAATCTAGTCTGTTTCATAGTTTCAATGTTTTGCACAAATATCCAACCTATGCAGATTTGTTCTCACACAATTTTTCAAATCAATTCCCATTTCAAACTTAAAACTTTTAATTGCTAATGTTCCAACATCAACACTGGTGGAATAACATGGAACTGCAGATGCTAGTTTACCAAAGAAAGACACAATGTGCTGGAGGCAGCATATCTGGAGAACATGGATAGGTACCATTTTATGTCGGGATGCTTCTTCAGATTGTTCAGGAGATTCAAACAAGGTAAAGCGTTACTTTAAACAATGATAGTGACAAACATGTGGTATTATCTGTTGGCTTTAATATTAATCCTGCCTTATTCTCCCCAACTTGAGCTTGAACTGTTGACTACTTCCAGCGATATCTAATTTTGGTTTGGATTTCTAATGTCAGCAATTTATTTGCCTGGGTTATTTTGACTAGGAAACAAATGTTATAAAGTCAATGCCATAGATACAGGAAGACACAACAACCATTTTGAATGTCTAATGTGAGTAAATGATTCTTTGTAATGGAATAAACCAGTGTGCAATCAATTAAACCAACTAACTGATTCATGTTGATTTTAGACATTGAAAATCCATATAACTTTGATAAAACAAAGCTCCTGGGAGTTACTTAAATAATCAGATATGCCTCCAACGTTGCAGAATTATCTGCAGAATGCTACACTGGAGTAAAGCTGTCATTTATCCCTATCTGGGCAGCTCTCATGAGGACTGTGATTAGAGAATCCCAATGCTAAAAGTTCCCACACTTTCAGCCCTTTAGTAGAAGTTCTGTCTCATCTCATTCAGCTTCTCGTTCTATGTATTACGCCAAGTTAGATTCCTCAACTCCACTTAAGAAAGTGTCAAGACTGATTTTTGTAAACACAACAGGAGATTTTTTTTTAAAGTACATAAAGTGTTGGAGTAACTCAGCGGGTCGGGCAGCATCTGTGGAAGCCATGGATAGATTTCAGGTCAGGCCTCTTTTAAGGCTGTCCAGGAGATTCAAACTTCTACAAGACAGTGTTACTTTAAAAGATGATAATAATGTGATGCTACCCAACTTTAATTATTTCCTACACCTTCAAATTAAAAACAAATGTTACAAAGTCAATGCCGTAGATGCAGGAAGACACAACCATTCTGAAAGTCTAACTTGACTATGTGATTCTTTGTAATGGAATAAACCAGCGTAATCGAATCAATTGAAACAACTAATTGATTGCAATGTTATAGATCCTGGCTAAAGTTGCGTCTAATTCTTTAGCGGCTTTGCAACTGCTCCATTATTAGGTTAATAGATTTCATTGTTATTTCTCAGTCCTTGTGAACAAAACATTCGGTAGATTGGAGCTGGCACCTCTGTATAAAGGTGTCAACAGCACACAAGATGCAGCACAAAAATGTCAGGTGCTATACCCCAGTAATCTTACAACAGCGGTTATGTTATTACTCAGACCTGTACATCGAAATATCAACTACCAACTGTTCATATTAACTGAAACCTCAGATTATTCTTTCATTGCATTACTACACTGCTTACGAATTCTAAAAGGTAAAAGAATTGATGTAAACATGTGCAATCGAGTCACAAAATACTCTTCTAAGGAACGTAATGGAGGAGGTGATGGCAGGACAAATTATATTATATTTTGCTATTGTGAAATAGTACGTATAGGAAAATCTTGCATTTATATCTTGCCTTTCATTAAACTCAGGACATCCTTGGGTACTTTATTAGGCAATGAAATACAGCAAACACACGTTATAACAGACCATGGGGGTGGGGGGGGGGGGAGATGGTGACTGTTATTGCCGATTGTCCACTAAATTGCCGATTGTCCAATATAACCGAGTAAGGTATTATCATGGTATGTAGTAGAAACAAAGAACTGCCGATGCTGCTTATTACGAAAATGGACACAACGTGCTGGAGTAACTCAGCGGGTAAGGCAGCATCTCTGGAGAACATGGACAGGTGACTTTACGGGTCGGGACCCTTCTTTAGACTGATCCAGTCTGTTGAGTTACTCCAGCACTTTGTGTCATTCCACCTTAAAACTAGGGCCCGATGCCGCTGGTCAGCACCAGCGAGCCCTTCTTCACCGGCTGCCACACGATCTGGTTGATGCGGCTCACTCTGTAGCTCCTGGCCGGCAGCGCTTTCTTCAGGCCGCTGCCGCTGACAGGACGCGCTCGGTCACCGTGGGGCTCTCTCATCTCACCAGCTGACACTTCTTCCTGTTGTCCGTCGCTCTGCCTGCTCCCCTCTCCACCGCCGCCTCCTCCTGCTTCTCCCAGGGCCGTTTTTACAGCATTATGGGCCCCCGGGCAAAGCAGTGTACTGGGGCCCCTACCGTTACTCTCCCCCACCCCCCTTTCCCTACCAGCCCCCCCCAGTCGTGCCGGCGAAAAGCACTTACCGAAAAGCACTTAGCGATGGAATTTGGGTGCTACATTGTTGCGAAAAGCACTTACAGATCGCTGTAAGAAACACTTAGTGACCGAAAATGTTGCAAAAAAAGCACTTATTCAACCTACATTTTTAAAGTAGTATTTATTTATTGCAAGTCACTTAACATACACAGATCAGCATGGGGCCACTATGCTCGTGGGCCCCTGGGCAAGTGCCCATCAGGCCCATGCGTTAAGACGGCCCTGGCTTCTCCCGTCACTTTGTCCACTCTGTCGCTCCCTCCTCCACCGCTGCCCCCTCCTCCTCCACCGCTGCCCCCTCCTCCTCCTCCACCGCTGCCCCCTCCTCCTCCTCCTCCCCTGCAGTCGTCGATATCTTCCAAGGTTGAGCATGTTGGTGACTACGGGCGAGGAAAAGGAGGCGGCTTGCTGGTGCGCCTTACAAAATTAAATTGTACTCAGAGAAACAAGTGAGGCTTTAATAGCTAGAAGTAGGAATGTGCTTTGATTTCAGATGGACCCCAGCAGTATAAAAGAGGGAACTATAAAATGACAGGAGTTACGTATTGTGAAGCATACTTGCACATTAATATGCAATTAACCAATCAGAACCCTAATTTTACAGTACATCTCTGTCAGATTAGTATTTTACAAGCAACTAAGCATGATGGGTCTCCAGTGATTTCTTTCTTAATTGTTCCCACAAAAGACAAGTTACACTGTCCATTTCTCAGTGTTCGGAATGCAAATGGTAGATTTCCAGCATTCCGTATAAAACTACCTCTGTCATTTCAGTTCCATCCAGTTCCACTGGAAATCAACCATATGTTACACTTTTAAATGAACACATTTATTAATATCACTAATTGATTTGTGGGCAAATTCATCCTAAAATAAATATTTTTTTTGATTAATGACAGTATTGGTTACAACAAACATCACATAATGATATCAGGGTCAATTCGTCAACTGCAAGAAATTATCGTAATTGGAGATCTATTGATTGAGATGCAATTGACCTTTTAATTTAAATTATAGCAGCTGCTCATTGGTTTCATACTCTGAATTTTGCTTTCGCAGCCAGTTTCTCGATTTTTCATTTTGATTGATTTAGGAGGTTTGGTCATTCATTTTTATTCTAATTAATCTTTGCCTTAACTCCAAGCATTCTGTCCATTGAGAGGCAGCACTCTCAAAAATCTACATTAAAAATATTCAAAATTTCCACTTCAAGGAAGAGAGTTCCAATTGACTCTCTGAGAAAGAACGTGTCACTTCATCTTCTCAAACAGTGGCTACCTCTCATTCTAGATTCTGCCCAAAAGAAGAAGAAGCATGCTCTTCACATACAGTCGGTTGTGACCCTTTGGGGCATGTTGTGATAGTGGAAGTAAATGCTGATGGAAAGAGTAATAACAAATAACTGCAAATGCTGATTTATACCAAAGATAGACACAAAAAGTTGAACTCTGCGGGCCTGGCAGCATCTTTGGAGAAAATGGTTTGGTAATCTTTGTCCAATCAACCTATCCGGGAACCTCCTCGCCTGAGGTAATCTATTTGTCCGGCCCCCTCTTCTCTCTTCGAATTGTTTTCCCCGCTGCCCTCTGCAGTCAGTCCCGACACAAAATGTCATTGATCCTTTTTCTCCAGAGTGGCTGCCTGACCTGCTGAGTTACTCCAGCATTTTGTGAATAAATGCCTGACCTATTGAGTTACTCCAGCATTCTGTGTCTATCTCTGATGATGGAAGCAGATGTGGTAAGATGAGCAACTTGGGGGCCAATCAACCAGGTACAAATAAGCTTTTCAAGACCATTGAGCCTGCTGTAATTGGCATTTGGGGCTGTTATGCTATTTAATTAAATCATGGCTTCTGAACTGTCCTTCCATAGACTACTGTCTGATACACCTCTCCCCATTACCAGCATTGGAACTTGTCGATGGAACCTGTGCACCACAATGCTGAGAGCTACATTTTGCACTCTGTATCTTGCACTTTGCTCCTTCTATAATACTTGAGTTTGATATGATTGTATTTATTTATGGTATTATGGTATCGCATGCAAAACAAAGCTTTGTACTGTACCTCGGTACACGAGACAATAAACCTAAACCTAAAACAGTGAATCCAGAATTTGGGGAATTTAAATCTGAGAAATGTTTTAGCCATTGAATAAGAAGATTCAGGAAAAAAGAGAATGTACTATTTACTGTTTGTGAAAAATTGTTCCTTGAATTTGCAATTTTGGGCTAAATTGAAAGAAAAGATCTTGAGAAATAGAGAGGAGATTGGGGAGGATGATGATAATGGATTGAGTTACATAAGGGCGATCACAAAGGAACTGCCATTACAGGAGCTATCTTAGTCCAATGATTGCTTAATACTACATTGCTTATATCAAAAATTCTTTCTTCGCAAAATGATTTGTTTAACACAGGCATTATAGCTTTTTGTCCCACCGTATTTACATAGTGGGTAAGTGGAAACTTACTCACCTGCTGTAAAATGGAGTTCAATTCAAGCCTGCCAACTGCAAAAAAAAGCTTCCTCCTCTGAAAATGCTTTAAGTGCTGGCAGTGTCAATCTCATCGTTCCCAGGAGGCAAGCAATAAATCTACAACTCCAAATTGCGTCAAATATGGCACTAATTGAGCAATCTTCTCTCGAGAAGCTGTAAAGACAGATTTTGTGAAATGGAAATGTCAGCTTGCTGTTGTGGAGGTACTCGTCTCTGGTTAGGTTGGGCTGCATTGTTGAGGTAATTTAGATGGAGCTGTTCTTTGCATAAAACCAGCGCTACAGCTTATCAACCAATGCTCATTACTTAGTGCAAAGCAGACAACTGCTCCCTGTCCAATATGGTCATCCTTCATCTTGCTGGGCATGGGTGAAGGACTGTAAAGGTTGAATTATCATATAAAACTTTTCTGATGTCTGGTAAAGAGCTGAAGTGAAGTCATTATGTAGAAAAACATCCTTCAAGCCAGGATAAATGCTAACTTCATTGCCATTCAATTTCCAGACGCCTATTCACAAGAAAAAAGGCATTTGTTTAAATATGTCCTTTGAGAAATTAGGCATGGCTGTGGAATGACACTCAAACTGATAAATTATTGTCAACTCTGTTGGCCATAAATAATTGTCAGCTCTGTTAGTCATAAATAATAAGGTACCACATTTCTCAGCAATGTTTCAAAGAAACATTTCAATTAATTATTTTGAGCTTATGAATGGAAGAGTTGATGGACAGCAAAAGGCCGATTGTGCCTTTGAGCTTTTGATCAAACAGTCGCGACGCAGTCTACCGTCAAAAACTTCAATATTCAAAACCCTCTCAACAGGGTCTTATAATCTCCGGGGACAAAGCAGAAGCAGATTATATTTTAAAGATCCGTGGTCTTTAAAAAAAAGTCGCCTTGCAAGGATCTCTTCAATCTCTTAAAAAGTGATTGGTGTAAGTTCAGGAGATCACGACGAACAAGAGGAGCTTATTCTTTTACACAGAAATCCTGAAAGATTGCAGCAAGCTGGGGAACACTGCAATGTCAGGGGTGTGTGTAGGAATTTAATTCTTGCCAGCTATACCAGGGGTAAACACCTGAGATTTAATCACAGTGGGATTAAGCATACAGTATGTGCAGTGTCCATAACTATGCGGTTTATATTTGTGAAGGCCATGCACTGCCTATCCTGCTTTGCCCAAGAAACTTGTTTCTAATCAACATTAACCTTTTGCTTGAAGAAGGTCCTCTAACATGCAATGGACCTAATCTTTTCTAATCCATCTAATGCAAATACCCTGTCCAGACAAATAAGTCAACTCCCTTCATCATTTAAATGCAGGTCCAACACCGATTTTCCAGTAACTGGTGGTCTGGGCCTGTTTCCATGCTACATCTCTAAATTAAACTAAACTCTTGGAGGTCGTGACCTCTGTTGGTCTGACAAAACAGACAAGGTTCTGGAACCAAGGGTGCCGGAAAATCGTTGGTGGACCTGTACTTCAATTAAATCACATCAAAAACGAGGGACTCCTGAGGTGAAGCAACGAGCGGCCTAAATCTGCTGTGACTGTTAAATAATGATGGCTCGCGTTGAGCCACTTCCAGGGCCTCTGTCATTCACAAGGCAGGAAGAGTTGAAGCCCAGTGACTATTGCACGCAGGCATGAAAGCCATTCTGCACACGCACCGAGCTTCCACCGTCAGCGAAGAGATTAATGACAAGCGAGTCTACTTTTGGCGAACCATTCATCAGAAGCTCAGGGTGAACTTTCAGCTCTTCTTCAAACATTGCTGTAGGATTTTTAATATTTACATGAACCAGAATAATATGCAGACAGTCTTCATTTAGTATCTGCCTCAGACAACAACGCATCGCGGAATGAAAGTTGAAGCTCTCGTGATCACAGGACATTAGATGGCACTTCAGCGCCATTAGTCTAATTAATGTGCTACAATTAAGAGCGGTACTTGCACCAACTAACCTAGGAGCAATGTTACAGCAACTATTAGTAAATATGGTGTTGTTGTTGCTTTCCTCAAGGTAAAATAACTCCCAGGACTTATTAACTGTGAAATGCAGAAAATGAGATTGTCTTTCTTGGCAAGGTAAAGCTAAAGGGGATGCATACAGAGACATTCAACAGTGTTTGAGCTTTTGGTGGGAAGAATCTAAATCCTTTGGCAAGCAGATTGATGTTCAGACAGAAATGAATTTGTAAAAGAACTAAAGGGGATAAGTAGAAATGCCTTTATCCAATTGGGCTTTGGAACACACAACCAGAAAAGAAAATGGAATCAGATCAAGATTATTAGGGGCTGATTCAATCATGAATAGTGCAGCAAATTGAGGTCAGGATTGAATGCAGGTCTCTGGCGCTGTGAGGCAGCAACTCTACCAGCTGCATCACTGTGGCAGCCCTTGTTGATAGCTGTCCACTCATTATTCTAATACAGCACTCAGATGCTGGAGTTCAACAGCAGTGTGAAGCTGACACAATTCTGCCACCACTTACAGGAGGGAACCCACCCTTGCTTAGAAAGGAACTGCAGACGCTGGTATGTACCGAAGATAGACACAAAGTGCTGGAGTAACTCAGCAGGTCAGCCAGCATCCCTGGAGAAAGAGGATGGGTGACATTTCGGGTTGAGACCCTCCTCCAGACTGAAAGTTCTTTATACTCAGACTTCCAGTCTGAAGAAGGATCCTGACCCAAAACATCACCCATCTCTTTTCTCCAGAGATGTTGCCTGACTCCAGTACTGTATCTATCTAAGGCCATCCTTGGTTACATGTGGCATGGATTTGAATTCTGCTCTATTAATTTAAATGAGTGGGAACAGCTGCCGTGAGTAAAGATATCAGTTGGCATTTTATAGAATTTCTTTAAAGTATTTTGGGTTTCTTGAATGTTTTTGAGTATTTTGGAGAGTTTTTGTTTTGATAAGTATGGACAAGGATGTGCTGGATAAGGTCCATTGGCAGGAGGTGCCTTTCTAGGTCCCTAACACATCTACTTTTTCTATTCATTAATGAAAACATACAGCATGGAAACAGGCCCTTCAGTCCATCAAGACCACGCTGACCATCAATTGTCCATTCACACTAGTTCTCTGTTATTCCACTTTCTCATTCATCCCTTACACAGTCAGTGGCATTGTTCAGTGGCCAATTAACTTACAAACCAGCACATCTTTGGGATATGGGAGTCTTTGGGATATGGGAGGAAACCAGAGCACCTGGAGGAAACCCAAAAGGAGGAAGAGCATACAAACTCCACACAGAGGGCACCCGAAGTCAGGATGGAACCCGTACTGTGCCACCTTCTTATCTCATATGGATACTTTGGTCCAAATCGTGACAGAATCTCAATTAACTAATGGGAAAGCTTGTCCTGTGATGCCCCTTGAAGGCAGACAAAGCTATTGTGGAGTCTTGCCTTCTGTCAGATCTTTCATTGATTTTAATCTTAGGCCAAATGGCTTATTTCTCTGCACATAAGGTTTCATGATCCTAATTGTATTTTTGTAAACTCTGGGTGCTGTATTTAGAGATGGTCATAACTATTGCTTACCGAGCTGCTAATTCCAAATAATGAGTTTTGATCAAATCCAAATCCAAGATATGTTGTGAAGAGAACCAATAAAACAGATTTTTTACGTCAATCTGTGAAATATTATTTTAGAATTTATGAAATTCTGTCTCTCATTTTTCAATTGGCTTAGCTTTTCAATATTTTCTGAGAAGCTTTCAATTCTTTATACAGTAGTTATATAATACATAAACTATCAACTTTTTGAATGTTAATATAATATTTGAAATTAAACCTGCTTGTGATTCACAATAAATCTTTGTGCAAACTCACTTTCCTTTTATCACCATCTTTGATTTTTATTGTCTCGCTATTATTGGCTCTAGCTGAGCTCGGTATGAAAAAGAAAGCTTTAAAACTCTCAACTTTTTTTAATATTATTTAAAAAATAATCCTATTACATCTTGTTAACGCACCAATGTAACAGAATGTACCAATTCTGTCACTTTCTGAACAGAGGATTTGTGAGTTATGGACAGCTGTTTGTGGAAGTACACTAATTTTCTGAATAACTCTCCATTCAACATCAACGTTTTAATGCTCTATTAAACCCCACAATCGACTCTATATGCACTTCACCATGTTTCGGGAAAGCATCTGTCATAGACCTATCCCGCCCCAGTCATTCCATTTTTTTCCCTGCTCCTCGGGTAGAAGATACAGAAATTTGAAAGTGCACACCCCCTCCATTATCAGGCTTATGAACAGTCCTTGCATTCGCAAGGGTACAACATAATTATTCTCCACACCATTGCGGATATTGGACTTTGCCTTTGAAACTGTTGCGCGACAATGCTGAGAACTATATATCTCCCTTCACTCTACCTATTGGACGAGATTGGCTTGATTGTATTTATGAGTAGCATTATCCGATTTGATTGGATAACATGGGAAACAAAGCTTTTCACTGTACGTTGGTGCATGTGATAATAATAAACTTAAACCTAAGCAGACTTGGCATCCTGTGGTTTAAAATCTTAACCAAGGAATCTCACATCAATCGGTTTGGGATACAATGAACTGGATGCTGGTGTGCTAAAAAAGACACAAAATGCTGGAATAAGTCAGTGGGTCAGGCAGCATAGAAACATACAAACATAGAAACTAGGTGCAGGAGGAGGCCATTTGGCCTTTTGAGACAGCACCGCCATTCATTGTGATCATGGCTCATCATCCACAATCAGTAACCTGTGCCTGCCCTCTCCCTATACCCCTTGATTCCATTAACCCCGAGAGCTCTATCTAACTCTCTTTTAAATTCATCCAGTGAATTGGCCTCTACTGCCTTCTGCGGCAGAGAATTCCACAAATTCACAACTCTCTGGGTGAAAAAGGTTTTTTCATCTCATTTTAAATGGCCTCCCCTTTATTCTTAGACTGGCCCCTGGTTCTGAACTCCTCCAATATTGGGAACATTTTTCCAACATCTCTGAAGAACATGGATTGGTGACGTTTCACGTCGAGACTTCTTCAAAGTATGCATACCTTGAGGAGATTTCATAGTGGAGCAGTAAAAAGGACACAGAAGGAACTGTAGATGCAAGTTTACAAAAAAAGACACAATTTCTTTGGCATCTATTACTTCACTATTATGTCAGTCAAAGTTCACATATTTTATACAGGCATTTCAATGTCACCAACAAAAAAAGCTTTATTTCAAAAAATGTAATATTCATGTTTTAACTTAAGTTCGCATCGTCCCATTCAACTGAAAATGTATTATTTAGTTTATATTGATTTTTTTCTTGTCTATTTTTGTAAGTAAGTTATTTGCGAAGGTCAAGAATACCATGTCAAACTACATGATCACAAGAATCTCGAAGGATTCATCCACATCCATATAACTTGTTTGTGGTAAATGATCAATCTGTTTTGATGTGTAACCCAGATAAATGGCTTGCCAATCTTTTTGTCAAAAGGCTGCTGCTTATTAAAGTGGTGGAGGAGACTGAATTTTATTTTGTCCAGAGGGCATTACATATTAATACTACTTTGAATCATTTCAAAATAATTTACATTATTTAGCAAAGTATTCACTCAAGTCCTGCATCTAGAACATGTGCCACTTCCAGGATCAGGGTGTAACAAAAGTATGTTTTTAATAAAAGGCAGCCAATTGCTCTTGCTTATTCCTGACTTGATAGTTTGGCCTGTTTCCAAGCCAGAACAATGTCTGATAATTTACAGAAACTCTTCCCAAAATGAATTTTTAATTGCCTTTGGGATGTGTCTATTTTCATCAATTCTTCATTGGCTGTGCCAGCAAGATGTAGTCATGATCAATGTCACAGTAAAACAACATGGTTAAGAGATGGCTTGCAGAATACCATCAAATGTCTCGTAGGAATCAACACATTTTTCAATAGTTTTTCCACGTATCATTCTACATCTTCTGGGGCGGAGAAGGACATGAAAACCCTCTGTTCTTGTTCTCCACAAATGGTACCTGACCTGTTGAGTTCCTCCAGCACTTTGTGTTTTGCTCAAGATTCCAACGTCTGCAGTTCCTTGTGTCTCCCTGTGTTCCCTGTCACCCGCTTTGCTTTTCCAAGAAATACTCACTCTCGCTCCCTGTCAAGTATGGATAGTTGAAGATTATTTACTTTACCCCTCTATCAAGTTTAATGGATCAATTGTTTAGAATTTGGAGACCGGTCGGGAGCTCCATAGCTGCACGAGGTTCGATAGGCCCGACCCAGGGTAGATCGCCGGCGCGGGGGGGGCTGAGTCCGTCCCCCCCGTGCAGAAGTTTGATCACCCCGACGAGGGAGGCCCACCGCCGGCTACGGGAGTCAAGATCGTCCTATCAACGGAGGTTAGAGGCCCCCGACTGCAGGAGAATAAAGAAGGGAGAGATCAAACTTTTTTTCGCCTTCCATCACAGTGAGGAATGCGGAGGAGTCACTGTGGTGGATGTTCATGTTAAAATGTATTTTGTGTGTCCTGTTGCTTTTCATTGTTATGACTGTATGGCAAATGAAGTATGCAAAACATACTTGGCTAATAAAGTATGATTGCGATTGTGATTGTGACTTGTATTCACAATCATTGTAGGCGTTATGCACATCACTCATTGCCTTATCTCTTGCTCACCTGCTACTTACCATCATGTTTTTTTGCATTACCTAGAATATTTTGGCTCCTTAAGAAAGAAAAGAGTGGTGTGGCAAAATTGGTGGTCACATCTTCCTCATTTTCATAATTCTGAAATTAAGTATTTGTACTTTATAAATCTCATTAAAGAACCTGATGAATAGCTACCATTTTATTTGCCTAACTACTAATAGAAGAACCTAATTAGCGCACTATGATCTTCTGCAATAGGGAATTCTTATTACTTTGAAGCAGGCACCGAAAAAAGTTTGCAAATTTTTTATTTTTTTGTATTGACTGGTTTGTATTCATTAACCTTCTTCGTATTAAAGATTGGCAGGGAATAGTAAAGAACAAAAACCTGCAACACATCCTAATAAAACTCAGCTTCAAACTCCCAAATGCCCTTCATTAGTTCCATGACTTCACCAAATACTAATTTGGCCATCATTCTTCACTTCTATCTTTAATACACTTGACCCCCCCCCCCCCCCTCTCCTCCCAGTCACTGGCCTGGCCCTGGTAAACGTACTTTCCCATTAAACTTTCCTAATATGACTCCACATTTTTCTTTCCCAAAAGTAATGATGCAAACCTCCATTCTCACTTCCCTTTGGGCTTACAGCCTGGTGTTAGTTTTAGGTATTGTTAGACAATATTACAACATGAGGTGCGAGCACATTTACTTTGGTAATCTTTTAGAAAGTGACAAATGTCTTTTCCTGCTGCTTCCAAGTGTAATAGCAATCAGGTTTCTTTTCCTGCTAAGTCTATCTAGGCTATTTATGATCAAGTCATTTGCGACAAATCTCCGCTCCAGAAACAACTTCTCCTTAAAAGATATAACCAGCTTCGATGGAAGAGCATTGCAACCAATTCCACCTCTTAGCAGCAGTAGTTTTAACTTGAACAATGGACCTTTAAAATGTTACATTCCATCCACAAATACATAGTTGAATGTATGCAAGTGTGCCCTGTGATAAGCGACAAGAAAAGACTAGAGGAACTCAGCAGGTCAGGCAGCATCCCTGGAGAACATGGATAGGTGACACCCTGGCTCGGAACCCTCCTTCAGACAAGACACAGTTATGTCATGAAGTCAGCTGATAACATAAATGCAAGCAGGACGTAAAAATAAATGATCTTATAGCACTGACATGATGTCTTTGAGATGATATGGCTTGACGTGGTCTGATTTCTTCCAACTAGTGGGTATCATTTGAAAAATGTAACCCTTTTGGTGTTGAGTTATCTTTTGGTGGATCAATTGTTCACTCGCTGTCTAACTTCGATAGGTTACACCAGCTAAAAAACAGTCTGACACACATAGACAACATTGCATTGGGTACCCCCCTTCAGGAGCAATTTCCAGTACAATAGATGTTCACATAAAGAAGATATGACAAAATGTAAACTAATAAAGTTAAGTGTAAAATTTTGCTGCATAGGCTGGCATTCTAATATTAAACAGAGAATGCTGGAAACACCCAGCAGGTCAGGCAGCATCTGTGGAGAGAAATAAAATAACATTTCAAGTTGACAACCCTCAGCTTCTGTCCCAAGGACACTGCCTGGCCTTATGAGTTATTTTAGCTTCATTTAATTTGGTTTCGAGATGCAGCATGGTAACAAGTCCTTCAGTCCACCAAGTCCACGCCAATCATTGATCACTCGTTTAAATGGTCCAAGTTATTCCACTTTCGTACTCACTCCTTGGGAGCAATTTATAGAGGCCAATTAATCTACAAACCTGCACGTCTTTGGAATGTGGGAGTATAACAGAGCACCCCACGCAATTACAGGGAGAAAATGCAAACTCCATGCAGACTCCACCCAAGGTCAGGATGGAACCCAGGTCTCTTGCACTGTGAATGCTTCCAGCATTTTCTGTTTTTACTTCAGAATCCACATTCTCCCTGAATGACATTCACAAAGCATAAAATCCTATGATTCAGCTCTGCTGTGCTATTATACAATTATATTTAATACTTCAAACATGTCTGACGCCATGTGTACAGAACAGATTGAACCTATATTAATTTTTCAGTTGATAATCCCTATGAGAAAAAAGTGATTTACTCAATTTGGAAATCAATTACTCCATTATAATTAAAGGAGGAAACAATGGTTAGCCAAAATGAGTAGCATTGATCATGATCACATGTGCTTTATTCTCACAAGGGCATTAACAGAACCATTGAATTTGACTTTAACTCCCAAAATAAAAGCGAATGATCAAGTTTCTGAATACTGTCACATTCATAACTTATTTATCATAGTCATACAGTAGGGAGACAGGCCCATGGGGCCACAAAGTCATGCTTTAGTCACAGGGTGGTGAATCTGTGAAATTCATTGCTACAGACTGCTGTGGAGAACGTCATTGGGCATTTTGTAAAGAGGAGATTGACAAGTTCTTGAATAATAAAGGTGTCAAAGGTTGTGGGGTGAAGGCAGGAGAACGGGGTTGAGAGAGAAAGATAGGTAAGCCATGATTCAACGTTGGAGTACACTCGATGGCCAAATGGCCTAATTCTGCCCCTATTAGTGATGAACATATGCCAGTGTCCGTATAATGAGTGAGTAATCAACTGATCCAGCAAAAGGTAACACCACCAAAACAATCACATTTTACAAATGATGCACACTGGTGAGAAAAAAATCAGACTAAGTCAAACCATAACATCTCGAAGATGCGATGCCAGTGTGCGTTTTACAGATAATCTTTTTAAGAATTGTTCAGTTAAAACGCAGCCCTTTATTAGCCTGTATACAAGAGCCACTGAACATTAACATACCGCAATGCTAGACTTGGTGCCGTACTGGTGCCGTACTCGGTGCCTAGTTCAATAAGATTTATTTTGCACAACCATGCCAAATCTTAAGCATCGTTGTCATGCTGTCTTATGACAAAATTCTGTAGCCATGCATATATAATGGATGTCCAACTTGACTTCTCCTTGTAGAGTTTGATCTTTAATGAAATTTGGTTGAATTTTGCACAGGCACAGAAACGACATTTCCACAGATATTACAGTTGAATGGATTCGGATGTAGCTATGGGCAGAAGTATTTAAACCGGTTAAGGCTGAAGCCTGCACTAAAATATTCCAATCGTCCCATGATGCGTATCTGCAAATTGGCAGCTTATTGTTTGATGTTTACACGTGTACTAGTTTACAAGCATGTTGCAGGACTACAGGGCGTGAGATATAGGGATAGGTTGAGCAGGCTAGGACTTTATACCTAGGAGTGCAGGATGAGGGGTGTTCTTATAGAGGTGTACAAAATCATGAGGGGAATAGATAGGGTAAATTCACAGTCTTTTATCCAGAGAAGGGGAATCAAGAACCGGAGGACATAGGTTTAAGATGAGAGGGGAAAGGGAACCGAAGGGCAACTTTTTCCACACAAAGGGCAGTGGGTATATGGAACAAGGTGCCAGAAGAGGCAGTTGAGGGAGGGTCCATCACAACATTTAAAAGACATTTGGACAGGTTAATAGATAGGAAAGTTCAGAAGGATATGGGCCAAACCCGGGAAGTTGGCTCTAGTGTAAATGGGGCATCCTGGTCGGGGGTGTGGGTAAGTTGGGCCAAAGAACCAAAGTATGGTTAATGTACAAGGTAGAGTCAAATATTAGACTGACATTGTTCTCCACTTCAATCAGTTCTGGTTTTGACATCACGTGCAGCCTAAGGTAAAAATATCCCGTCAAATCTTTGCTACTTTCCTCAATTCCACTTGTACGTTTTCTCCCGTGTGCCAGTGACCAGGTGGTGAGGTGTTTTTCAAATGTCAGCAACCTCGTAATGAGTTGCACTCAAGATGTTTCATTCTATTTTCCATTTCCCACATGTGTAAAGAAAAGCCTGTCAGTTCTGAGCTGTCAGATGTTTACGGTGAAGTTGAAAGCATTTTTTTTTGGACAATGGCATCATCAGGCAATCATTGACATGTCCTGCTGCATGTAGCAATGAGACCAGCGAAGCAGGGGATCTGGTGGAAGGAGAGACTACCTTGTGGTGCAGAGAGCAGGGATTTAGATTTCTGGACCACTGGGATCTCTTCTGGGCTAGGGGTGACTTGTACAAAAGGGACGGGTTGCATCTTAACAGCAGGGGGACAAACATTCTGGCAGGCAGGTTTGCTAGTGTGACACCTGTGGCTTTAAACTAAGTAGTGGGGGGGAGGGGTTAACAAATTGTGAATATGAAGATGAGGTCAAAGGGAATACAGGAGATATTGCAAAAGACTCTCGGAAGAATGGGAACAGAAGTTCTAGAGCGGAAAAGAAATTAAGGGCAGGGCCAATTGTGAACGATGTGAGAGAGGAGGTAAATACAGAAGTTAAAGTGTTGTACTTAAATGCGCGTAGTATAAAAAATAAAGTGGATGAGCTTGAGGCTCAGTTAGTCATGGGCAAGTATGATGTTGTAGGGATCACTGAGACATGGTTACAAGAGGACCAGGGCTGGGAACTGAATATTCAGGGGTACACAACGTATAGAAAAGACAGACAGGTGGGCAGAGGGGGTGGGGTTGCTCTGATGGTAAGGAATGATATTCATTCCCTTGCAAGGGGTGACATAGAATCAGGAGATGTTGAATCAGTATGGATAGAAATGAGAAATTGTAAGGGTAAAAAGACCCTAATGGGAGTTATCTATAGGCCCCCAAACAGTAGCCTCGACATAGGGTGCAAGTTGAATCAGGAGATAAAATTGGCGTGTCAAAAATGTAATGCTACGGTGGTTATGGGAGATTTCAACATGCAGGTAGACTGGGAAAATCAGGTTGGAAATGGACCCCAGGAAAGAGAGTTTGTAGAGTGCCTTCGAGATGGATTCTTAGAACAGCTTGTACTGGAGCCTACCAGGGAGAAGGCAATTCTGGATTTAGTGTTGTGTAATGATCCTGATCTGATAAGGGGACTAGAGGTAAAAGAGCCATTAGGAGGCAGTGATCACAACATGATAAGTTTTACTCTGCAAATGGAAAGACAGAAGGGAAAATCGGAAGTGTCGGTATTACAGTATAGCAAAGGGGATTACAGAGGCATGAGGCAGGAGCTGGCCAAAATTGATTGGAAGGAGGCCCTAGCAGGGAAGACGGTAGAACAGCAATGGCAGGTATTCCTGGGAATAATGCAGAGGTTGCAGGATCAATTTATTCCAAAGAGGTGGAAAGACTCTAAGGGGAGTAAGAGACACCTGTGGCTGACGAGGGAAGTCAGGGACAGCATAAAAATTAAGGAGAGGAAGTATAACATAGCAAAGAAGAGTGGGAAGACAGAGGATTGGGACTCTTTTAAAGAGCAACAAAAGTTAACTAAAAAGGCAATACGGGGAGAAAAGATGAGGTACGAGGGTAAACTAGCCAATAATATAAAGGAGGATAGCAAAAGTTTTTTTAGGTACGTGAAGAGGAAAAAAATAGTCAAGGCAAATGTGGGTCCCTTGAAGACAGAAGCAGGGGAATTTATTATGGGGAACAAAGAAATGGCAGACGAGTTAAACCGTTACTTTGGATCTGTCTTCACTGAGGAAGATACACACAATCTCCCAAATGTTCTAGGGGCCGGAGAACCTAGGGTGATGGAGGAACTGAAGGAAATCCACATTAGGCAGGAAATGGTTTTGGGTAGACTGATGGGACTGAAGGCTGATAAATCCCCAGGGCCTGATGGTCTGCATCCCAGAGTACTTAAGGAGGTGGCTCTAGAAATAGTGGAAGCATTGGAGATCATTTTTCAATGTTCTATAGATTCAGGATCAGTTCCTGTGGATTGGAGGATAGCAAATGTTATCCCACTTTTTAAGAAAGGAGGGAGAGAGAAAACGGGTAATTATAGACCAGTTAGTCTGACATCAGTGGTGGGGAAGATGCTGGAGTCAATTATAAAAGACGAAATTGCTGAGCATTTGGATAGCAGTAACGGGATCATTCCGAGTCAGCATGGATTTACGAAGGGGAAATCATGCTTGACAAATCTACTGGAATTTTTTGAGGATGTAACTAGGAAAATTGACAAGGGAGAGTCAGTGGATGTGGTGTACCTCGACTTTCAGAAAGCCTTCGACAAGGTCCCACATAGGAGATTAGTGGGCAAAATTAGGGCACATGGTATTGGGGGTAGGGTACTGACATGGATAGAAAATTGGTTGACAGACAGAAAGCAAAGAGTGGGGATAAATGGGTCCCTTTCGGAATGGCAGGCAGTGACCAGTGGGGTACCGCAAGGTTCGGTGCTGGGACCCCAGCTATTTACGATATACATTAATGACTTAGACGAAGGGATTAAAAGTACCATTAGCAAATTTGCAGATGATACTAAGTTGGGGGGTAGTGTGAATTGTGAGGAAGATGCAATAACGCTGCAGGGTGACTTGGACAGGTTGTGTGAGTGGGCGGATACATGGCAGATGCAGTTTAATGTAGGTAAGTGTGAGGTTATTCACTTTGGAAGTAAGAATAGAAAGGCAGATTATTATCTGAATGGTGTCAAGTTAGGAGGAGGGGGAGTTCAACGAGATCTGGGTGTCCTAGTGCATCAGTCAATGAAAGGAAGCATGCAGGTTCAGCAGGCAGTGAAGAAAGCCAATGGAATGTTGGCCTTCGTAACAAGAGGAGTTGAGTATAGGAGCAAAGAGGTCCTTCTACAGTTGTACCGGGCCCTGGTGAGACCGCACCTGGAGTACTGTGTGCAGTTTTGGTCTCCAAATTTGAGGAAGGATATTCTTGCTATGGAGGGCGTGCAGCGTAGGTTCACTAGGTTAATTCCCGGAATGGCGGGACTGTCGTATGTTGAAAGGCTGGAGCGATTGGGCTTGTATACACTGGAATTTAGAAGGATGAGGGGGGATCTTATTGAAACATATAAGATAATTAGGGGATTGGACACATTAGAGGCAGATAACATGTTCCCAATGTTGGGGGAGTCCAGAACAAGGGGCCACAGTTTGAGAATAAGGGGTAGGCCATTTAGAACGGAGATGAGGAAGAACTTTTTCAGTCAGAGGGTGGTGAAGGTGTGGAATTCTCTGCCTCAGAAGGCAGTGGAGGCCAGTTCGTTGGATGCTTTCAAGAGAGAGCTGGATAGAGCTCTTAAGGATAGCGGAGTGAGGGGGTATGGGGAGAAGGCAGGAACGGGGTACTGATTGAGAGTGATCAGCCATGATCGCATTGAATGGCGGTGCTGGCTCGAAGGGCTGAATGGCCTACTCCTGCACCTATTGTCTATTGTCTATTGTCTATTGGTACAGTAGCGCAGCTGTAGAGTTGCTGTCTTACAGCACAGGAGACAGAAGGCAGTGGAGGCCAATTCTCTGAATGCATTCAAGAGAGGGCTAGATAGAGCTCTTAAGGATGGCGGAGTCAGGGGGTATGGGGAGAAGGCAGGAATGGGGTACTGATTGAGAATGATCAGCCATGATCACATTGAATGGCGGTGCTGGCTCGAAGGGCCGAATGGCCTACTCCTGCATCTATGTCTATTGTCTATTGAGACCTGGGTTTGATCCGAAGTGCCTGTTTCCGCACTGTATCTCTAAAGTAGAAAGATGGGTAACTAGAGGCTTACATGGTATTAATAATATACACGTCAAAATGTTTTTTTTGTCCAGGGCAATCTGCTGAACTCATTTCTTTTTTTTCCATAGGAGTTGTTTCAGGTTGAATATATTACTTTTGTTTAGCTCATGGTTCATCAGCCATGGCATCATGGGTACATGCTGGCTGCAGGTGGAGTGGAACATATCCGGGTGCTCCGGTTTCCACCCACATTCCAAAGACCTGCAGGTTTGTAGGTTAATTGGCTTCTGTAAAGTTGTAAAACAGGCCTGTTTCCATACTGTATCTCTAAAGTCTAAAGGCAAACCACTTTTACTTTGTTACCAGGGACATAACTACATAGGAAATCAGGAGAATGAGAGGTCAGTTGGACTGACAAGCCCGGCCACCATTCATTATCAAGGCCGCAGGGGGAAATTTTGAAATGCTGATCGGCGTGGAAGTCTCGATGAGGTCGAGATTGGCCGCCTCACCTGGCCTAAGCGCCACATTTTCGTGGGGACTTCCAGGTGGGATTTCAAGTTGCTCGTAATTTTGTCTAGATTAAAGGAGGTGCAGGACCATCAGTTGCCGGAAAATCTGTGCTGGACCTGTACACCTAAAGATAAATTCTAGCATCAAATGTGTTGCAACCAATCAATGGGTGTATCTTCAGGAGGTCCAAGCCTCGGCATTGTTTGATGGTCTCTATGAAGGAGAAAGATATAACTTCCTTCTTCTTGTCCAGAGAGAATCTCGTACATTGTGTACGCAGCATAGAACTGCAAACAGTGACACGTAGCTGATAGCAGCTGCAAGCGACTGGAATAATCTTGGTACCAAGAGGTTCGGGGTGACAGCGACCTTATTTCTACAGATGCAACATAGAAAGCATCCTTTCAGGATGCATCACAGCTTGGTTCGACAATAAATCTGTCCAAGATCGCAAGTAGAGTCATAGAGTCATACAGCGGCCCAACTTGCTCACGCCGACCAACAGTCCCCGTCTACACTAACCCCACCTGCCTGAGTTTAATTGCAGAGTTGTGGCCTCAGCTCAGTCCATCCCGCAAAGCAGCCTTTCCACCCCTCTCTCCTCGATCTCACAAAAGACTCTGCATGTATTTCATGCTGCCTTGGGAAAGCAACCAACATAAACAAGGGCCACTTACATTCTGATCATTCTCTCTTCTCCCCTCTCCCATTGGGCAAAAGATACAAAAGCCTGAATGTATGTTTCCTGCTGTTATCGTTTCTTGAAACAGAGATGGATACAGTTCCCTCGGCCCGCGCCGCCCAGCGATCCCTGTACACTAACACTATCCTACACACACACGAGGGACAATTTATACATTTTACCAAAGCCAATTAACCTACAAACCTGAACGTCTTTGGAATGTTGGAGAAAACCGGAGCATCTGGAAAAAACCCACACAGTCACACGAACGTACAAACTCTGTACGGACAGCAGCCGTAGTCAGGATTGAACCTGGGTCTCTGGTGTTGTAAAGCAGCAACTCTACCACTGCGCCACCCCTTCTTATATGGTTATCATATGGTTAGGGGGTATTCCCAATCTCCCAACCTATCGCATTGTGACCCTTGCACCTTTTCTATCTGCACTTTATCTGGTTCAGTCACACTATATTTTGCACTCTGTTTCCTTACTCTTTCGTACTCCTGTGTGGTTTGGTGATTGTACTCATGTATGCTATGATTTGACAGGACAGTGCGCAATACAGCTTTCACAGCATCTTGGCACATGTGATAGTAATACACCAATATCATTATCAATATAGATCAAGCAGTCAGGTGTGTCACTGAATCTTTGCTTGTCAGAGAAGACAAGATCTTTGCTTGTCAGAGATCCATATCAACGATTTGGATGAGAATGCACAAGGCATGATTAGCAAATTTGCAGATGACACTAAAGTAGATGATACGTAAACAGTGAAAATAGTTAGCATGAATTACAGTCGGATCTTGGTCAGCTGGGAAGTGGGGCAAAGAATGGCTAATGAAGTTTAATTCAGATAAGTGAGATGTTGCATTTGGGGAAATCAAACCAGGGCTGAACCGTGAATGGTCGGGCCCTGGGGAGGGTTGAAGAGCAGAGGGATCTAGGAGTGCAAGTATGTAATTCCCCGAAAGTAGTGGGAGTGCAAGTATATAATTCCCCAAAAGTAGTGTAATCGGTAGATTGAGTGCTGAAGAAAGTTTTTGGCTTTTTGGCCTTCATCAGTCAGGGAATTGAGTATGGAAGTTGGGACATTATGCTACAGTTGTACAAGATATTTGCGAGGCCGCACTTAGAATACTGCGTTCAGTTTTGGTCACTCGCCTATGGGAATGATGCCACTAAGCTGGAATAGGTGCAGAGAAGATTTACAAGGACTCAAAGGCCTAGGCCATAGGGACAGGGATGAGCCAGCTGGGACTTTAATCCTTAAAATGCAGGAGGCTGAATGGTGATCTTATAGAGGTGTATAAAATCATGAGACGATTAGATAGGATGAATGCACAGAGTACTTAACCTCGAGAAGGGAAATCAGCAACCAGAGGCATAGGCTTAAGATGAGAGGGAAAAGAGCATTCATTATAGACACCATACAGAAACATCTGGAACTCCCCAACACTGCAGCCAGACTCCTGTTTGCAGACTTCTCCTCTGCATTCAACATCCTGCAGCCACATTCTTGCAGAGAAACTCACCACCTGTTTTCACCTAGATGACCGAGTAATCCTGTGGATAATGGACTTTCTCACCAACAGGTCAATAACACCTTCTCCAACCTCCTACACACATCAACTGGCTCCCCGCAGGGTTGTGTCCTCTCACCCCTGCTCTTCATTCTGTACACTGATGACTGCAGGTCCATCCAGCCAAACTGTCATTTGATCAAGTACGCTGATGACACAGTTCTCCTATCTCTGCTCTCAGGCCCCTCATAGTACCACAGCTCAGCTCTTCATGAGTTCGTGTAGTGGTGCGACAACTCCTGTCTTGAACTAAATGCAAACAAGACCAAGGAGATGGTAGTGACCTTCTCCAACAAGCAGAGGGAACTGGCTGTGGCAGTCATCACCACTATCCACGGGAAGCCTGTGGAGATTGTTGAGGAATACAAGTACCTGGGCACAATCTTCGACAACCTGCTGAGATTTGCCTCCAACACAGAGGGTATCGTCAGGAAATGCCAGCAGCGGCAGTATCACCCGAGGAAGCTCAACTCCTTTGGGGTCAGCAAGGACATCCTCATAACGTTTCACTACTCCTTCATTGAGAGCGTCATCACATTCTCCTTCACCTGCTGGTTCCACTCCATCAGCCATGAATGATGAGTGCTGGTTCCACTCCATCAGCCATGAACAGAAACCGCCTGCAGAGCACAGCCAAAGTCTGCTCCAAAATTATTAGACTCCCTGTCAGACCCCTTTCCACCCTATGCGACCAGCAGACGCTAAGGTCAGCTGGCAGGATTTTACAGGACCCCTCACACCCGTCCTGTTCTCTGCATTTGAGTGGCTCCCCTCAGGACGCCGGCTTCACTGCCCAGGCTGTAGGACACAGAGGAGAAGGGCAACCTTTGTCCATGGCTGTTCAGCTCCTCAACTCCCAACCACCCCTGTCCCGCTGTTCACCCTGCTCTACCCCCCCCCCACCAATAGTTTTTGTACTACTCTACGTGCCTTTGTAAATTGCCCCACAGGGACAAATAAAGTGTTTTTGAACTTGAACTTGAACTTTGAACTTAAGAACCTGAGGGACAACTTTATCACACAAAGGGTGTTGGATTAATGGAGTAATCTGCCGGATGAAGTAATTGAGGTCGGTACAATAATATAATTTAAAAGACCTTTGGACAAGTACATGGGCAGGGAAGATTTAGATGGATATGGGTCAAATGCAGGTCAGTGGGACTAACTTAGTTGGGGCACCTTGGTCAGTATGGACACATTGGGCTGAAGGGCCTGTTTCCATGCTGAATGACTCCATGACTCTATGCCTCCAGAAACATTGTTCTTTGGACAATGTTTGTGTAGCTCTCGTGAGACATCTGAGGCATCCTAGGCCTCCTGAACAGTGGCTGCCTCCACCCCTCCTCCTTCTCCTGCCATTTCTACAACAGGAGGCCTTGCCTTTAGGTCCTGCTTTTCTTGGCCACATTGGAGATTCAGTGGAACACTACTAGAGGACGGAATAGACCAGTTCAGCACAGAAAACACATGCACTCAATTGTTGCAGCTCTTAAAATGTAGCCCAGCTGACCCAATAAGCTCTACTGTCAAAGAATCCAGAAGATGCAGGATCATTTAGAAACATAGAAACAAAGAAAATAGATGCAGGAGTAGGCCATTCGGCCCTCCGAGCCAGCACCGTGATTCAATATGATCATGGCTGATCATTCAACTCAGTATCCTGTACCTGCCTTCTCTCCATACCCCCTGATCCCTTTAGCCACAAGGGCCACATCTAACTCCCTCTTAATTATAGCCAATGCCTCAACTACCTTCTGTGGCAGAGTATTCCACAGATTCACCACTCTCTGTGTGAAAAAAAAACTTTCTCATCTCGGTCCTAAAAGACTTCCCCCTTATCCTTAAACTGTGACCCCTTGTTCTGGACATCCCCAACATCGAGAACAATCTTCCTGCATCTAGACTGTCCAACCCCTTAAGAATTTTGTAAGTTTCTATAAGATTTCCCCTCAATCTTCTAAATTTCATTGCAAAGAGGAAGAAAGATTCTAAGGGGAGTAAGAGGCAACCGTGGCTGACAAGGGAAGTTAGAGATGGAATAAAACTAAAAGAAAAGATGTATAAGATAGCAAAGAGTAGCGGGAAGCCTGGGATTGGGCAACTTTCAAAGGACAAACAGAAGATAGCAAAAAGGGCAAAAAGGGCTGAAAAGATGGTACGAAACGAAGCTGGCCAAGAATATAAAGAAGGACAGTAAAAGCTTCTTTAGGTATGTTAAGAGAAAAAGATTAGTAAAGACAAATGTGGGTCCCTTGAAGGCAGAAACGGGTGAAATTATTATGGGTAACAAGGAAATGGCGGAAGAGTTGAACAGGTACTTTGGATCTGTCTTCACTAAGGAAGACACAAACAATCTTCCAGATGTACTCGTGGACAGAGGATCAAGGGAGACAGAGGAACTGAAAGAAATTTGCATTTGGCGAGAAATAGTATTGGGTAGACTGATGGGACTGAAGGCTGATAAATCCCCAGGGCCTGATGGTCTGCATCCCAGGGTACTCAAGAAGGTGGCTCAAAAAATCGTGGACACATTGGTGATCATTTTCCAATGTTCAATAGATTCAGGATCAATTCCTGTGGATTGGAGGGCAGCTAATGTTATCCCACTTTTCAAGAAAGGAGTGAGAGAGAAAACGGGGAATTATAGATCAGTTAGCCTGACATCGGTGGTGTGGAAGATGATGGAGTCAATTATTAAAGAGGTAATAATGGCGCATTTGGATAGTGGTAAAAAGATTGGTCCAAGTCAGCATGGATTTATGAAGGGGAAATCCTGCTTGACTAATCTTCTGGATTTTTTTGAGGATGTAACAAGTAAAATGGATGAAGGAGAGCCAGTCGATGTAATGTATCTCGACTTTCAGAAAGCCTTTGATAAGGTCCCACATGGGAGGTTGGTGAGCAAAATTAGAGCACATGGTATTGGGTATTGACATGGATAGAGAATTGGTTGGCAGATTGGAAGCAAAGAGTAGGAATAAACGGGTCATTTTCAGAATGGCAGGCAGTGGCGAGTGGAGTGCCGCATGGCTCGGTGCTGGGGCCGCAACTATTTACAATATATATTAATTATTTGGATGATGGAATTAGAAGTAACACCAGCAAGTTGCTATTAACACCAGCAACACCGATGACACAAAGCTGGGTGGCAGTGTGAACTGCGAAGAGGATGTTAGGAAGTTGCAGGGTGACTTGGACAGGTTGAGTGAGTGGGCAGATGCATGGCAGATGCAGTATAATGTAAATAAATGTGAGGTTATCCACTTTGGCAGCAAAAATAAGGAGGCAGATTATTATCTCAATGGTGTCAGATTAGGTAAAGGGGAAGTGCAACGAGACCTTGGTGTCCTTGTACACCAGTCACTGAAAGTAAGCATGCAGGTACAGCAGGCGGTGAAGAAAGGTAATGGCATGTTGGCCTTCCTAATGAGAGGATTTGAGCACAGGAGCAACGAGGTCCTTCTGCAGTTGTATCGGGGCTGGTGAGACCACATTTGGAGATGCAGATTTGGTCTCCTAATTTGAGGAAGGACGTCTTTGCTATTGAGGCAGTGCAGCGTAGGTTCACGAGGTTAATCCCTGGGATGGAGGGACTGTCATATGAGGAAAATTGGAAAGACTGGGCTTGTATTCACTGGAGTTTAGAAGGATGAGAGGGGATCTTATGGAGACGTATAAAATTATAAAAGGACTAGACAAACTAGATGTAGGAAAAATGTTCCCAATGTTGGGGTAGTCCAGAACCAGGGGACACAGTCTAAGAATAAAGGGGAGGCCATTTAAAACTGAGGTGTGAAGAAACCTTTTTCACCCAGAGAGTTGTGAATTTGTGGAATTCTCTGCCACAGAAGGCAGTGGAGGCCAATTCACTAGAAGAATTTAAAAGAGAGTTAGATAGAGCTCTCGGGGCTAGTTGAATCAAGGAATACGGGGAGAAGGCAGGCACAGGTTATTGATTGTAGATGATCAGCCATGATCACAATGGCGGTGCTGGCTCGAAAGGCCAAATGGCCTCCTCCTGCACCTATTTTCTATGTTTCTATGTTTCTATGTAATCCTCGGGTAGTTATTAAGTAGACAACTTGGCCTTTAAGTAGCACTGGTGTGCTCCTGCTTTTATTGTTCAAACTAAATGTTCTGTTCATGGACCCAATGGTGTGATTGTAGGTTGCATGTGCATGAATCAATCTGGCAGGAGAGATGCCAAATTTGTGTTGTACAATGATTGATGTCACCATCAGGTTGTTCTCTGTATTGGACTGGGTAATGGGTTCTTTAAATTCTGTGCGATGCAGGCTTTAACTTACTGATCACCATTCCAATTGGTTTTGTGAACATATGTGGAATTGAAACGCATTATAAAATAATTAGGAACTGAATATCTAGAACCATGTATTTACTTTTTTTTGTTTTCAGGTGTAGAATTAACACACTCTTTGATACTTCTTAAGCTATCTTAACAATAACATTTCACAGTCTTGTGTTATTAAAACATAAACAATACAGACTTGCACATTGATGATTGAACAAATCTATTATCTAGCCAGGCCTGGGCATCTGGATCACCCAAGTATTTTAGGCTTGTCCTTGCAAATTACTTCACAAAAATATCACCCTGATTCACTCTTCTTAATTAAATTACTTCTTATTCCAAGCCAATGCCAGTCAAATGTATTTAATCCTCATTTTTGCATATCAGTGACCTTGTCCGGCAAATTTAAAATTATATTTGAAAATCAAATACCAGATAGCACTGAAGATTTCAGCACAGGAAACCAATCTTAGCTTCTATATATTGAGTTAATGTTTCAAAAACAAGGATGAGTTTCAGATCCAGGCTTGGAGTATCAAATCAATTCAGTTTTATTTTTCTTGCTAGTGACAAATTCCAATCACTTTTCAATAGTCTGCAGCAAATATACATCTAAATTTAGAACTGTTGTCTGTCTCTATATGAATGTCACTACCAGATTTTCTGTTCCCTGCTAGAATTGAATCATTATAAACCAGATGACAGCCACAAAGGGAAAATGCTACAACTGAATACCACAGACTGGTAAAATCAATTAGAATCGATCGGTGGTCGTCTATTGCATTGAAGCAGGGTGAAAGTTAGGGAGAAAAAAATGAATTGCTGTCAGTGTCAAAAATATTATGTCTGACTTTATTATTGAAAGTTTTGCATCAAATCAGTAAGCATCAAATTACAGTTGTTTCAATTTCAATTATTCTCATTGATTTCTACGCAACCTACTACAGCTTCTTAAATAACCAAAGGATTATCAGTTACATCTCCCAGCAATTACAATTACACTTTTGATGGAAAAATATAAAGATCACCTGTTCTAGATAAGAGATATGATAGAGATAAAATTCCTAAGACAGAATTATAACTACATTTGGAGAGTATATGTAGGCAAGAATTTGTGTCCAGAAATTATTGAATGGTGGAGGCTATTCATTATAGTTACTGCTGTCAATTGACAACTCGGAAGCTTTTCCATGGGATTGGACATTTATCATAAGTTTGATACTGCTCGGATACTTTGGATCTGCGACATGTGGGAGAAAGACACGCAAAATTAAATCCTTTGAGTGTTTGAAAAGCGCTATATAAATGTAATGCATTATTATTATTATTAATCAGATTGAATATTCCTCATTGATTAAGACCTATACAAACTAGATGAGGTTGATTGTGTCACCAGTATCAGGGTGGAAAATGCAAGTCACAAACTACGTAATGAGAGCTTCAGTCATGGGTGTAGAAACAAAGAACTGCAGATTGCCAATTTACAAAAAGAAAAGGCACAGAGCGGTTGAGTAACTCAGAGGGTCAGGCAGCACTCTGTGGAGAACATTGATAGGTGACATTGAATAGGGTCATGACCCCTCACGGATCATGGGTATGAGCATCCTTTTCCTGCCCCTGCGAACTGATCTAAGGTCTTTAAACCCACAAGCTATAAAGAAACCTCGCTACTTTGGTTGCAAAATGACCGTTTGAAACAAGGCAGTTTTGAGAAATAGAGAATATTTCGATATGAACAGCAGCAAAAAATTCAGGATGCCGATGAAAATAGATCATCGCAATAAACAACCAAAATCTAACTTTTAACTCAGGGTTGAAATAATGCTATTTCCTACAAGGGTCCCAATCCGAAACGTCCCCTGTCCACTTTCTCCTGCAATGACTCGCTGAGTTACTCCAGCACTCTACTTCTGAGCAAGTCAGTTTATTTATGCCAAGTAATCAAGGCTCGTTGCTTCATTTCATATCAATAAGAGAAGAAAACTACTAAAATCATCTTGCGGCTCATTTATATTATTTTGGAAATTGCATTGAGACCGGTTTCCAGTTCTGCTTTATAGGCACTGAATTTCAGCAGCAAGATTTGGCTCAACCTGTGGAGGGTGGATTACAAAGTACTTTTTTTGCAGTTAAGACTTTGGTAATAAGATTCTGGAGCCCATTTTTCTCTAATCTATTATTCATTAAGGATCAAGATTTAATTGCCTGACATTAAGTGGCCTTCAGAGGGCAATGGTGAGCTGCCTTCTTGAACCACTACAATTCTTGAAGAGGGTAGACCCACAATGTTAGTGAGGATGTTGCAGGTTTGACACAGTCATGGTGAAGGAACGGTGATCTATTTCCAGGGCAGGATGTCATGCGGCTTAGAGGACTACTTCCAGGTGGTGGTGTCACCATGCTTTTGCTGCCCTTGTCCTTCTAGCTGGTGGGTTTGGAGGGTGATGTCTAAGGAGCCTTGTTGACAGTACATCCTGTAGATGGTAAAAACTGCTGCTGTTGTGTGCTGGCGGTGGAGTAAGTGAATGGGTGTGGATGAGTTTGCTATCAAATGGGCTGCTATGTCCTGTTGTTGAAGCTACATGCATGCAGATAACTGGAGAGTATTCCATCACGCTCATGACTTGAGCCTCGTTGATAGAGGACAGGCTTTAGGGATGGAGAGTTACACACTGCAGGATACCCAGCCTCTGACCTGCTTTTGTAACCACATGGTGTACGCGATTATTCCAGATCATTCTCTCATCAATGGTTGCATTTGAACGGTTGTCAGCAGGAATATTTTCCGAGTATACTCTCTTTCACTTGTACCCATCTACAAGTCTAGGTTCAGTGATTACCACAAGCTGGATATACCACTGAAGAGGTAACATAACTGGCAAATGAACAAAGTTATCATAGATCTAACAACTGAGTAGAACTGGAAATATAATCATCCCCTGATTACAAAAGCCCAACTAGTAGACATTTACAAGGTCTCTCATCGAGTTCCAATACATAGATGACAACTGTGTTGCAGCTCTCTCAGAAAATCATCTGCAACAGATTCTGACTGCCTTCAACAGTGCATACACAAAACTTGGACTTACCATCAACTCCAAGAAGACTCAGGTTATCTACCAATCGTCACTAACTGAGACAAATCGGAAAGAACCGTCAATTCAACTTGGTGAAACAACCCTGGAAAAGGTGAACCGCTTTCCGTACCTTGGAAGTCACCTCTCCTTCAATGTCGACCTTGATGACAAAATCCAACATTGTCTTAAGTGTGCTGGAACAGCTTTTGGATGTCTTCGAACGAGAGTCTTTCAAAATCATGACATCCGGACAGACACCAAAATGTTAGTGTACAAAGCAGTGGTGATTCCAACGCTCCTGTATGCATCAGAAACCTGGACAACATACCAACACCATCTGAAAACACTTGAAAAGTTCCATCAACGATGTCTTCAAAGCAGCTTAAATATCAGCTGGGAAGACATAAGAACCAACATCAGCGTGCTGAATGAAGCAAAAATATCAAGCATCGAAGCCTTCGTCATCAAGAACCAACTAAGATGGAGCGGTCATGTTGTTCGGATGGAAGACGAGCATCTACCAAAGCAAACCTTCTACTCCCAGCTTAATGAAGGCAAACATAAAAGAGGCAGACAAAAGAAGAGATTCAAAGACGCTTTAAAAGCCAGCCTGAAGAAATGTGAAATCGACATCGACAATTGGAAAACCAATGCCAAGGACAGGAAACTCTTGTGAACCATCATCTAAAAAGGAACAGCGACCTTCAAAGCCAACAGATGCACAGAATTAGAAGAAAAGAGAAGTAAACGGAAAGAGAGGTAGCAACAACCAAAGCCCGATCTGACATCTGGAATTACCTGCCCTGAATGCCGAAGAACTTTCAAAGCCAGTATTGGACTCGTAAGCCACCTGAGAGTTCATAAAAACAATGGAACTTAGACCATCATCCTCGACCTCGAGGGACAGCCACGATGTGCTGTCGAATGTACTATTTGTACAATGCAGTGGAGGTATGATTATCAAATCAAATGATTTTTGTGTGTTTTCTGACGTATGGACGAAATGGACATTTATAAAAACAAATCCCTCCAGGGCATCTGGCGTTGTTAGATTTAGAATCTCTTGACTTCTCCACTCATATTTGTCTCACAGACCAAGAAATAAATAAATGTACCTTGTAGTGGGACCATATAATTGTTTCAGGTCATTGGCAGATGTGCAGTCTGGATAGAAAAAATAAAACCCCTCATGATCCCTGTATACTTTTCAACAGAACTACCGAATAGTGAAAGACCAAGATAGAATGGATGCGGGGAGGATGTTTCCACTAGTCGGGGAGTCTCGGACCAGAGGGCACAGCCTCAGAATAAAAGGACGCACCCTTAGAAAGGAAATGAGGAGGAATTTCTATGGCCAGCGGGTCGTGAATCTGTGGAATTCATTGCCACACACGGCTGTGGGGGCCAAGTCATTGGGTATTTTTAACGTGGAGATTGACAGATTCTTAAACATAAAATGTTGGGGTAACTCAGTGGGTCAGGCAGCATCCCTGAAGAAAAGGAATAGGTGATGTTTCGGGTCGAGACCCTTCTTCGGACTGTCAGATTCTTGATTAGTGAGGGTGTCAAGGGTTATGGTGAGAAGGCAGGAGAATGGAGTTGAGAGAGAAAGATAGATCAGCCATGATTGAATGGCAGAGTAGATTTGTTGGGCCGAATGGTCTAATTCTACTGCTATGATTTATGAACTTATAAACATGAATAGATGGTTATGAGATGCAGCTATTATGGATCTGCACACTTCTCATTCATGCTGTAATCACTTGCTTTGCACTTTCTCATTCCAACTTTCTTCACCAGTATCTAAGCAACACAAACTGCATGAAGGCACACATTTCAACTTTGACTATTTTTCATTTGCTTCGTGCCAGGGAGTTAAGTGTTTCCTGAAAACAGATGCAAGTTCGCTCTTGTGTATTTTTGGAATGTATTTTCTTTATGCAGCCAATTCTGTTCATTTTAAACCTATTTCAGGGGTTAGTTAATGGGCAGAACATGAGATAAAAGATTTTCACCATGCATGACAAGTAATCAAGCAATGCTCAAGGCACTTTATTTTGATCCGTGTATTTTGAAACAAAGTTTTCGTACCATTCGCCTGTGCTCTGATGCAAGTTATAAATGCGATGTTATAAACTGACTTCCCACTACTGAGGATTAGATTGCATTATCTGTCTTCTATGGCCACACAAACCATTCTGCTAAATGAGAAATTCTTGATCCCCTTTCCTGCAGTCCCTGACTAAATCAATACTGTAATAGATGCAGTCTTCCTTCAATGCCTACCTTGGACACCACAATCAGCGAAACAAATCTGACTCAATCTAGTCTTTCCTCTTTATTATGTTCAGTCTCATAATGTTGTTGGCCTTTTGTAACCTCACTTCCCCGACCCATTCTACAATTTATCCTGAATTAACCCTGGGGTAAATACCTTCTATCCAGATAAACCATGTTTGATTTATATTTGTTAAGCTCCATGCCTATGTGCCTATGGGTATGAACTCTGAAAAATTACAATGATTTTTAGTAAAGAGCATATCAGTAAAAAGCTAACAACAGAATTTGCAGCCTCCAACATTAAATACAAAGGTATTTGGCGGAATGCCTGCCTGAAAAACTTGACAAGTTTATTGCAGATTGAAGAGCAAGGCATTGTGAAATAACTAACTGAAGATAAATGTTATTATGATAAACTGAATGTAACTGGTGTCTGATTATTCAAAACAACAAATGTCCTTGCAGTAGTCAATATACAATTAACATATATTCAATTAATTATATCTGAAACATAAAAAACAATTCCTATCAGACCCAGTCTTTAGAAGGTCCTGACCCAAAATGTCACCTATCCATGTTCTCAGATATGCTGCCTGACCCGTTGAGTTACTCCAGCACTTTGTGTTTATCGTTTGTAAACCAGCATCTGCAGTTCCTTGTTTCTACATTCCTTTCAGTATTTTGCTCAGTTCAAAATTCTCTGTTATTGCTTGAAGTTGGAGCTACTTCAGTTAATATTATTGGTAAACATAAATACCTACAAAAAAATTATTACAAAAGTCAATAATTTTGTTGCAATGAAAAATTGAGAAAGTTTCTTCATTAAAAATATAATTTGTGGAAATGTAAAAGGTTAACCATATGATATTGGATTGCATTCTGAAATAATGCACGAAAGAAGTACAGACACCCCCTTTCCAACGGCCCATTGGGGCGGGGAATGTTGTCCGTTATTTCCGAGTGTCTGCTGTAACCAGATAAGGGATTCGCCCCAACCAGCTTGTGGTCACTCCATGAAACAACAAGTTGTTTTCAAATAAATATTTATTTTAACAGCTAAAAATGTATTTTTGTCCCAACAAACTAAAAGTACTAAAAGCTGTTTGTTACGAGAGTCAAGAGTCTTTTATTGTCGTATGTTCCAGCAGAACCATGAAATTCGTACTTGCAGCAGCACAACAGAATATGTAAACATAGTACTCTGTAAGCAATATAATAAATGGAAAAAAAATGTCAGTGGGCATTATATATATACCCATACATACACAAAAAAACAAACAAACAATAATAGTGCAGAAAGACAAAACCACTGCCCCCAATTCTATGTAGTTCAGTGCTTATTTGGAGGCTGTGGTCTGATGACTGTAGGGAAGAAGCTATTCCTGAACCTGAACATTACAATTTTTAGGCTCCCATATCTTCTTCCCGATGGCAAGAGTGAAACGAGTGTGTGGCCACGGTGGTGTGCATCTCTGATGATGCTGGAAGCGACTCCTGCCAATCCCTTCGATGTTGGGGAGGTCAGTGCCCGTGATGGACTGGGCAGTGTTTACCACTTTTTGCACGTGTCTATTGAAGCAATTGCTTGTCACTTTCAATAATCTCTGCAGTGTAACTAGCAGCTTGGTTTTTAAAGAGACAGTGATGTCTGATTATTGTGGGGGCTATCTGTCCATTATAACTGAAATTCATTATAAAGAGGTCCGTAATACAAGGGTAGGCTGCATGAAGAAGTATTATTAACAGTGAAATACTGGGGGTCAGTGTAGGTGCGTTTTCTCGGATAGCACACTGAGAAATATACGTGGACAGGTACAGGCTCTTCAGCCCACTGCATCTGCACCAACTATGATGCCAAGACGTGGTACAAAATCTATAATGTTTCGCATCAAAAGAGCGAATAAAAGAAACATTTCAAAAATCACTGTTTAGCCCAGGAAAAAAACAATTTTCACACCTAACAAAATATAAGGATTAGTCCCAAATGGATTATATGCTAAAGGCTTTGAAATTCTCAACTGGAAAATATTTTACCATAGGATTTATGATACTACATAGCCATGCATGTCCAAACTATTAAAATATATATTTGATCTGCAGGTCTTAGTAAGCAGCATCACTAAGTATCCTGCAGGGGTCAATAATCTTTGTTATTAGCAGGGCTCTCTCCTCTTATCACACTGAATTAATTGAAATGTGGTGGAAAGATGGCAGATGATAGTTGTGACCTCAAAAGGTAAAGCTTTGACTTTTGCATCGACGAACCAAGTCTGCCATCTATGTGAATAGGAGGTTCCTGGAGACCTTCTTCTCATTAAATGTTTGGCGTGTCCAAACAGCAGAGCTACGATCTGATCTCTTGGTTGTGGGACCATTTCACTCAGACTTGCTTACATCACACAATGTTGTTTTCGATCACAATGTTGCTTCAGTTTCCATTCAACTTAGCTGAGTGATGTCAGAATACTTAGTCTTACTAACTCCCAGGACAAGACTTAAATTCACCACTGATATCTGCTTAAAAAGAACAAAAACCTTCAGAAAATTACTGAACAAGTGGATGTGACCGAGGTCACTATGACACATCCACCAAAGACGTCTACCACACAATTCTCCCTCCCACATTATGGAAAATCTGACCATCAGATTTATTGTTACTCCTACTCCCTGTTCAAACTCTTGTATACTGTCTCAGTGAACTGCCCTATACACGTGTACTGAATCTTTTACTGAACGTTATGTAAAAATAATTTTATGGTACCTCGGTACATGTGACAATTAAGCAATGAAGATAGGCACAAATGCTGTAATAACTGGCAGCATCTCTGGAGAAAAGTAATAGGTGATGTTTCGGGTCAGAACCCTTCTTCAGTCCCGTCACCAGACTTCAGGGTCTGGTTCCGAATTGAAATGTCACCTATTCTTTTTCTCCATAGTTGCTGCTTGACCCGTTGACTTATTCCGGCATTTAGTGTCTATCTTCGGGAATAAACCAGCACCTGCAGTTCTTATCAACTGACAATAAAGTACCATTTAACCGTTGAACTGAAGTTTGAGGATCCGGTGCAGAAAGTGGTGTGGTACTGGTCTGAGGAAACAGACCATGCGGCTTCTTTGAGTCAGTGAGCTGCTCCATTTTCAAGGACTTGGCAGACAACTTAAATGTGCCATCACAGATTTCATCAGTAGAGGACTGCATGCCAAAGGAGTCAATCCACATGTTCCCCAACTGGAAACCACGGAAGAACTGGATGAACTATGGACGAACCGTGCGATCCAATTTCTAGTGAACACCAAGTCTGCAGAGAAACCATCCATTCATAGAAACATAGAAACATAGAAAATAGGTGCAGGAGTAGGCCATTCGGCCCTTTGAGCCTGCACTGCCATTCAATATGATCATGGCTGATCATCCAGCTCAGTAACCTGTACCTGCCTTTTCTCCATACCCCCTGATCCCTTTAGCCACAAAGGCCACATCTAACTCCCTCTTAAATATAGCCAATGAACTGGCCTCAACTACCCTCTGTGGCAGAGAATTCCACAGACTCACCACTCTCTGTGTGAAGAAATGTTTTCTCATCTCGGTCCTAAAAGACTTCCCCCTTATCCATAAGCTGTGACCCCTGGTTCTGTTCCCAATGTATAACAGCTTGGTATGGCAACTACTCTGCACAAGACCACAAGAAATTGCAGAGTTGTACATGCAGCTCAGTCCATCATAGAAACCAATTTCCTTGTTCCATCTACATTTCATGCTTCCTTGAGAAAACAGCCAAAATATCAAGGACCAGTCACACCCCAGTCATTGCCTCTTTTCCCTCTTCCGTCCGGTGAGGATAGAAAAAGTTGAAAGAACACACTGGCAGCTTCTTTCCCACAGTTATCAAACTCTCATATTCTCATGTTGAATTTGCTGTCTTCCAATCTACCTCATTGCAGACTTGCACTTTTTTGAGCAAATTTTCTCTGCAACGTTAGTACCATATTATTTTGCACTCTGTTTATTTTCTCTTTCACTATCTAATGCACTCATGTATGATATTAATTTGCCTGGATAGCACGCAAAATAAAGTTTTGCACTACATCGGTCAATACTAAACTAAGACCAATAGTCCTGAAACAAAATATTAATCACCAATGAATGATGTTCTGGACCAAAAATGATTAAGAAGACCATTGCCCTATTAATGTTTTACATAAACAAAAATAGCACAAACAGTCCAGTTAAGTCACCTGTGTACCATTTTTAGCTTCATTAAGGCTCTTTAATTGTGCAAATCAGTGCAATTTTATCACATTAAAGTTTAAAGATGGCAGCTACAGTCTATTTAGTGTGCCTAATGTGCCAGAAACATGGTCCCCATGCTGTCATTGAAAGGCAATGTGACACATGTGCTTTGCAAACGGAATTGTTAAACTAAACAGTTAAAGAGACAGAAACAAAAGCAGCAAAAGGACAGAGTGTTGGAGTAATTCAGCAGGTCAGGCAACATCACTGGAGAACAAGGATAGATTACTTTTCGGATCACGATCCTTCTTCAGAACATTTTTTACTTTATTTCGTGGAGGTGAAAGTTAGTGCAATAGTCCTTTCTCTGCCCTTTCCTCAAACACCAAAATTATTCCTTTTAAAACACGTTTCCAGTTCTCTATCATTTACATTGTTTCCTACCGCACAATATTGATGCGCAAATGAGTATACAACCCAACTAATTTCCATTGACCTCAGGCCAACTTATGCAAATGTAGGGTGAAGGACAGAATTCTGAGATGAGCTGGAGGTCAGATGTCAGCACATCTAACTCTCTGCTTTAGCACTGAACTAACTATTGAATCCAAAGGATGGGCCCTGATATAGAGATTTCCACTCATTTGAAAGAGATTGATGAAGATAGCAAGAGCTTGAGTTGCTTTATTTTTAAATTTAGTTTAGTTTAAAGATACAGTGCGGAAACAAGTCCTTTGCCTCACCAGGTCCGCGCCGACCAGCGATCCCCATACACGAGGGCTATCCTACATATTAGGGACAATTTACAATCTTTACCAAAGTCAATTAACCTACAAATCTTTATGTCTTTGTAGTTTGGGAGGAAACCAGAACACCCGAGGAAAACCCACGTGGACACGAGGAGAATGTACAAACTCCGTATAGGCAGCACCTGTAGTCAGGATCAAACCTGGATCTCTGGCGCTGTAAGGCAGCAACTCTACCGCTGCACCACTGGGGCCCTCCCATTTTATTTGGGCGTTCTTAATATGGGTCTTAGCTGGACTGTTTGTGCTACTCTTGTTTATGTAAAACATTGATAAGGCAATGGTGCTCTGAATTATTTTTGATCCAGAAGATCATTTCATCAACATGTTGTCTTAGGACTGTTAGTATCGGTTTATTTGCTGTCACGTGCACCAAGATACAGTATTGGTAATTTGTTGTAATAGCTTCCATCTATTTTAACAGTTTTAAATGCTTCTCATAAGATCAACTCTTCAGAACTGGTGTGGCAGGGTTTCGAGATAAATCTACTTGGGGAAAAAATCTACTTGGTAAATCTGGAGAGCAGGTCTCGACACAAAGCGTCACCTATCCATGTTCTCTCAGGATGTCGCCTGACCTGTTTGAGCTACTCCAGGACTTTGTGTCTGTTTTTATAAATCAGCATCTGCAGTTCCTTGTCTCTACTAAAAACTGACCTAGTGCTCAGTGCCTATTCCCTCTCATCTCTTGTGGTAAAGGATCAGCTTGGCCGACTCTCTGTCCCCAGAAAAAATACGTGGGCAAATTCTCTGACATGCTGTCTAGTAGCCAAGAATACCGGCAGATTTGGAATGGGAGTAAAATGCCAGCAGTTTATTGTGAAACTATTAACATTCTTTCAAAATATCTGTCCTATATACCATAAGGGGTTAATTTAACTGAAGGAATAATGAGAGAATATTTTGAATGTATTAGATTTGTTACGGTGCTATTACCACATAAAGTGATGCATAAAAAATCTATAACCAAGTCAATGCAGAACAAACAAAATGGGCCAACAAAGGTTTTTTGCTGTATCTTGGTACAGGTGACAATAATAACTAGATGCCAACACTAGCATTGTTTGAAGACTGTTTTCTGGATAACAGTGATGGCACAACCACATTGATGTTGGACCTGTTTGTAGGGTGAGTTACCATTGGATCAGGAGTTACTGCAGACACATTGCCCTCTTGTGGAGGGCAGAGCAAGCCCTGCAGATGATGTGATTGAGATAACTGAGAGGTGGCAAAAACACAGTACCCAGCCCCACGCTGCAACCCGCTTAACTGGCTGTCAAAACTAGTGATCAGAAGCAAACAAAAAAAACTTTAAAGCTATTTTAAATTTATATAAAATTAAATATAAATTTTATATTAGATTTCCATCTAATATCTCATAGATAAGATGGAAACACATTCTCTAAAATAGTTACAAACTCCTAATTCAGATAGTAAAAAATGTTATCACTTACCACGGGAATTTCAAGGTTGGAAGGCAATGGGAAAGTAGCTGTTAGTTTGTGCTGTAAATAACAATGTCAATGATAGAGAACAGGAAAAATGTTTGAAGAGGAATAATGTAAGTGTATGGGGTAAGGGGAAAGAATGGGGCTTGAAATGGATTGTTGCATTAAAGGTTATTTAGAAGGACTTTACCTGAGGTGAGTTCCCAGCATGAGACTGGAGGTGCTGGGGTGAGACCCCTGGAAGTAATGCTGATGCCATGCTACTGGATGTTGCAACATTCATGTGGCCTTTGGCATGTGTTAGAACATTAGACGCATGGAGCAACGGAAAGGCAATGCACAGTGAGCTCTCAATTCTCTATAACTTCCCATTTATCATTGAAATTAAATCAGACAATGCACCAAAAATTAGGTGCAGTGTAATTCATTCTCCAAGCTACAAACATTTAACCACCAGCGGCTTCTTCCTCGAGGGGAACTGCTCAATTACTTGATTTTTGTTTTGTCACCCCAGCCGCATGTAAGAAAAATCACAGGGAACAGTGAAGCTCAAGGGAATGACGATCTTTTTTCTCCTCGTTGATAACTGTATATCCTCTGGATTAATGGCCAGCGGGTACCTTTACTAAGTCTGGCACAAAAAAATAGTAGAGCCCCTGTGTAAAATGACTTAACAAAAAGCAAGCATTGAGTTCACAGATGATCTTGGATGCAATTATTCAAAGCGACTTGTGCCATTAATTAGTTGTACAAAAGTGATAACACATTCCAAGGCCAAGTATGAACAAGATTTTAACCACATGGGAACAACTATCACCACTAATAAGCTCCTTGTGGTTAATCAACAGCATAAAACTTAACGGACTCCATTCTGAGCACAGCATCGGGAACCAAATGTGAAATGTTGACTTTGATTGAAAAGAATCCAGTTGACATAATGGGGGTGATTTTGACTTTGAGTGATCGTGCGAAAAATACACTATTGATCCAGTTGCATCTCTGCTGACTTTTACTTCCATTAAAGTCAGCAAAAGTCGGGTGAGACGTATGATGGGCAGCTGAATCAATATGTGCAAAGGGAAAACATGGAGGTTTGCATTTAGAATTTATGGAACGATTAGGATCTACTGATGGATCTTACTGAGAAAAATGAGCACACATCATACTTGATTGCCAATTATAAATGGAGTAGCAATGTAGCAATTTGTGTTTTGAGAATTTGCACAAAGCAATGGAGAAGCAGAAAATAGTACCAAGGAACTGCAGATCTGTTTTACAAAAATAGAGACACTAAATGCTGGAGTAACTCAGCGGGTCAGGCAGCATCTCTGGAAAACATGGATAGGTGATGTTATGGGTTGGGATCCTTCTTCAGACATTAGTATATGCTTTTACCGCATTGAGGTAGTAAAAGTGGAATGTATTTTAAACAAATGAAAGCTATTTTCCATGCCACAAATTGGAGTATGCTTATGAAAAAAAGTAGCATATTGGAGTGATAAATGGGGAGTAGGCTGACATTGCTTAACCAGAAGAGACCAAGTACAGCTATTGAGAGGAGTCAGGAAGAAGAGCATAACATAGGAAGGTAACTCAAATCCAGAGGCACTGGATGATGTGAGAGGTAGCAGCAGAAGGAAACTTTTAGGGATCTGAGTGTGTTATTACCAATGATCAGCAGCACGAACCCTGTGCTGGAGTCAGTAACATAGCGTCATGGAATCATACAGCATGGACACAGGCTCTTTGGCCCAACTTGCACATGCCCCACCTGCACCGGCCCCACCTGCCTGCATTTGGCCCGTATCTAGAGTTGCCAACTGTCCCGTATTAGGCGGGACATCCCGTATTTTGGGCTAAATTGGTTTGTCTTGTATGGGACCGCCCTTGTCCCGTATTAGGCCCGAGGGCCGCTGTAGGCTGGGACAGTGTAGGCTAACGGAGTGTGTTCGGGGAGCGGGGCCGGGTGTGTTCGTCTAATGGAGGTTGCATATCAACCTGCCTCCCGGCCGCCATTGGTGGAACTGTGACCGCTGGCTGGGTGAGGTCACGTGGGGCGGTGACGTCACCTTGTCCCATATTTGGGAGTGGGATAGTTGGCAACCCTACCTGTATCCCTCTAAACTTTTCCTATCCATGTACCATGTATCCATGTGCTGGGTCTGAGGTAAATATACCACAGTGGCTTCAGAAGCAACAAATGTACTAATGCTTGAAATGAAAGGAGCAAAAACATAATTTCTAGGTGTGCACAGGTTTACCCACAGGTCCTCCCCAGGTTAGGGCAGGGTTCCACACCTGTGAACTGTTTGTAAGCAGAACAGTTCGCAAGTTGGAAATGTGGCCACAAACCAAGACTCCAGGTTGCAGAAGATGCCTGCAACAGCTGGAAAATCCATCCCACCAGTCAAACAAAACTGAAGATAGCAAGTCAGGCAACATCTCTGCGGAAAAGAAATAGGTGATGTTTCGGGTTGAGCCCCTTCATCAGCCTGAGCGTCTGGGGAAAGGGAAACAAGAGACCTAGACAGCACATAGACCAAATGAATGAAAGATATGCAAAAAGCAAATGCTTGTTCATACCTAAAGGCTATATATAAATCGGGCATTCATACTATGGGGAGGATCTGTATGGGGATTAATCCCTTTGATTGCTGATAGAAAACAAGAACAGCAGATAGATGTACAATCCACTCTCCTTTTTAGATTGGCGAAAAGTGCAAAAACAGTTAATTCAGTACAGTATTTATGGTTAGTTGGAGAAGAAATGAAAACATTTATCACATTGCCCTTGTAAAATGCCCTTGATAAACTCACTGGACTATGGAGCAAGTCATTTTTGTCTGTTTTTAAATCACCTTTTGAATTGCTTAATAAAACAAAACAGAAAAAACTGATGTGAGCATGTTGAGCACCTAGTTATGAATTCATATGAAAATCTGTAAAGTTGATTTTCAGCAATAAAAGCAACCTTAGTTTACAAGGTTGACTTTATAGCTGGAAATCAAATTTACAGATTTTCCTATGAATTCATAACTAGGCTTTCACGATGCTTGTATAATTTTTTTACGTTTTGTATTATTAAGCACTTCAAAAGGTGATTTAAGAATAGACAAAAATGACTTGCTTCACAGTCCAGTGAGTTTATCTATTGCGTGGGATATGAAGGTGAGAGGTGGCTGCTGTCTCAGTAATGGCTCTCAGTAAAGAACACTCTCAGGTGTGATAAAGAAGTGAGGGAGGGGGGTGGGGGTCGGGGGGTGAGATACAGCAGCAACCAAGTTACTGGTATCCCAGAAAATTGTCAATGACTTTAAAGGAACAGGGAGAGATAAAAAATAAAAAATGCATCAAAGTCTAGCTCACTGACGTCCGAAGATCTGTAGCCATTTTGATCATAATCACATTTTCATTTTTCTCTAGTCTGTTATTTGAAACTTGAATTCATGCACGATTGACCTTATTTCCTTCAGGTCAATCTGAGAGTCTAAAGGTAATTTAGTGTAGTCTCAGTTTCCATGAAGATGGTCTTTGATATTCTTGCCATAGTTTTTATTTTTCTGCTTCATTTCACGCAGCAGAACTGTATATTCTATTCATAAAAACGCTTATGGTCTTTAGAAATGTAATTCCATTTTTTATTGCCCAGATTTAAAAAAATAAGAATAACACGTTTCTAAGGATCTTCCGCTGGATGAATTATGGTACTGAGGGATCTCCCAGGATTTTGGTCATTCAAACTAGAGCAGAAAACGACAAAACTGGACTTATCTTGTCACTACCTGTGAGCATCTCCACAAATGGAGATCACCCAAACAATAGACAATAGGTGCAGGAGGAGGCCATTCGGCCCTTCGAGCCAGCACCGCCATTCAATGTGATCATGTGATCATGGCTGATCATTCTTAATCCACAGATTCCACGTCGACCATCAATTACCCGTTAACAACAGGTAACTAATCCTGATAGTTAGGTTGATCTCGCTGAGTTACTCCAGTATTTTGTGTCTAATCTTGATAGAGCTTTTCCAGTTGTATCAGAATTCATTAGATTTGATGAAAGAATGCAAGAAAATTCATTTGGCAGCACAGTGGCGCAACTGGTAGACCTGCTGCCTCACAGTGCCAGAGATCCGGGTTCAATCCCAACGTCAGGTGTCAGTGTGGAGTTCTCCCTGTGACCGTGTGGGCTTCCTCCGGGTGCTCCAGTCTCCTCCCACATCCTAAAGACGTGCGCATTTGCAGGTTAATTGGCCTCTGTAAATTGCCCCCAAATGTGTAGGGAGTGTATGAGAAAACGAGAACAAATTGAAATAGTATGAATATGTAATCAATGGTTGGCGTGGACTCCTGTGGGCCAAAGGGCCTGTTTTCATGCTGTATCTCTAACATAACTGAAATAGAAGTAGGGCAACTGATCCTCGTCTGGGGATCCTGTCCTGTACACGTTCTGAAACGTCACCTATCCTTTTCATCCAGAGAAGCTGCCTGATCCACTGAGTTATGGGAAGTCATCCCAGTGAGAGCAGACAGTGGTTTTCTCAGAGCTGGAGTAAAAGGGAGGGTGATATGTTGGGGAGGAGGTGGGGGAAGAGAAGGTGCAGAGGAAAGATGTTTTGTTCCTCAATATTTTAAACCAGTGCCTGAATGCCTAACATTGGCTATCATAGAAACATGATTCAGCTAGCCTTCAAAATACAAAGATCAACAAGAGTGAGATGCTATCATTGCCCACTTAGAATATAGCACAGGTATTTCAAATGTCCATGTCTGAATGCTTAAGTATAAATACCAGTGTCTTGAAAGATGTGTGGGTGTATACATATAAATTAAAGCAAGAAAATTGTAGGATTAAAATAATATAGTATATGGTACCTATATTTGCAAAGGTTGAAAATCTGACTGTCAATTCACAAATCTTACTCACGTTTCTAAGTAAATTAATGATGTAATTACTGAGAGTAAATGTGTATCTTCTTTACATGACAATATAATGAATAACAGGCGATTAGTTTCCATAAAGGGCACGATGGGTCAAACAATGCCCCCCCCCTTTGCTGCTGATCACACGATCCACAAAAGGGAATCTTTTTGTCTAATGAATCGATCCTTTCAAGAAAAGTATAAAACAATAACTGCAGATGCTGGTACAAATCAAAGGTATTTATTCACAAAATGCTGGAGTAACTCAGCAGGTCAGGCAGCATCTCAGGAGAGAAGGAATGGGTGACGTTTCGGGTCGAGACCCTTCTTCAGACTGAGTGGGGCTGTTAAATTCTACCACATGGTGCATTATAAATTTCAAAGAAAATCTTGTGCTTCACGTGAAAAGCTGTTACTTAACTAATTGTTGTTAAGATTCCTTCCAAGAATGCGAAGGAGCTGGTTGAAGTAAGGATGTGCAGAATTAGTGAGATGCTCCGGTTCTGACACCACTTCACCAAACGTGTGGGAGGAAAAAGAGAGCTTTGTGATGTTAAATGTTTTCTCAGCAGGTCCCAGGAAAGTTACGGTGGCTGAGGGAACAATTCAGAGGAAATTCCCAATTGGCGACAGTTCATTCATCTGGCACCTCAGGGTTGAGAATTAGAAATTCCACTCTTTCTAATTAACATAAATCTGTAGTAAACTAATTATAACAATTATTATTGGAAGAGGTCATTCAGGAATGCAGAATGGGTAGAAATGGACTTGTTGTTCGACAGGACAATGGCAGATTAACTTATTGCAAACAAACAAATGAGCAAAAATTGAACACATGGCCTTTGTGAAAGAAGCCAAAAGGGTTTCAGCAAAATGACATTAAGCACATCTCCAAAGGCAATCCACAATGTTTCTAAGATGTATTCAACATATCTAAGAACAACATTGCAATGTCAACGAGAAGAACAAATGATCACATTTGAGAGTTTATATAGACCAGCTCTGAAAACAACATTCACTTTTGAGAATCAAACACGCAGCAGCCAGCAGGCACTGACTGTGGTGAGGATGAGTCCCAGGATCAGGGGATGTGAGTTTTGTACACATACTTGAGGAACTTCAACTTTTTATTACATGAGTAGTATTGTAGGAAAGTTATAAGATTTTGCAAGGTCCAGAAAATGTCTTATTATGGGTGGCACAGTGACGCAGCTGATAGAGCTGCTGCCTCACAGCGCCAGAGACCCAGGTTCAATCTTGATCTCAGGTGTTGTCTGTGCTGAGTTTGCGCATTCTCCCTGTGACCGCTTGGGTTTCCTCCGGGTGCTCTGGTTTCTTCCCATATCCCAAGGACATGCGAGGTTAATTGGCCCTCTGTAAATTGCTCCTAGTGTGTAAGGAACGGGAAAGCAGGAAAACATTGAACTTGTGTGAATGAATGATCAATGATCGGCGTGGACTTGGTGGGTCGAAAGTGTAGGAAAAAACTGCAGATGCTGGTTTAAATCGAAGGTAGACACAAAATGCTGGAGTAACTCAGTGGGACAGGCAGCATCTCTGGAGAGAAGGAATGGGTGAGTTTCGGGTCGAGACCCTTCTTCAGACTGTCTCGACCCGAAACGTCACCCATTCCTTCTCTTCCGAGATGCTGCCTGTTCTTGCTGAGTTACTCCAGCGTTTTGTGTCTACCTTCGGTGGGCCGAAGGGCCTGGGTCCATGCTGTATGTCTCTAAATGACTAAAATAGAGATACAGACTATGGGACACAAACTATGGAAAAGTACTTTTGGGATTGATTAAAAAATGTTTCTGTAAAGGGAAAGAAATCAAGGTTAAATAATTGTGCAGAGGAGGTGAAAATTGTTGGTTTCATTATCAAAACAGTAAAATTATACTAATTGGATGAGAAAGATTTGATGGTGATGTTTGGAACTATCCTCATGCATAAATCAAGATGGGCCAATGCCACAACGATAAGATATCATGCAGGTGATAATGTGAAATGCAAGGGGACCATGGATGGCGTGGGGTTGAAGGAATGAAGCAATGTGCACACGAGCAGAAGCAAGAGGTTAGGACAATGTCCATTCACCTCTGGATCTTATATCTCAGACCTGATCTTCAGTTGATGAATTAGCTCCATCAAATATATTTTCACAGATAATAACCCAAAGTAGAACATTTTCCATTGGCTGATAGCGTTTTCCAAGGATCTTTATTTGGAACCTGACCTAAATACTGGTTTCTGCAGCCAAGAGTAAATTTGATGCTCTTGGGGAAACAAGATTCAGTGACGCACTATTTTCCAACATCGATGTGTAATGTGGAATAATCGCGTTGTATTCCCCACAGTATTGATTTACAGATTTCAACCACATTTCATTGATTAAACATACAGTTTCAATTTTGTGCTCCTCTATGTCACAAGTTTACAGAATTCTATCTATATCCACCGGCTTCGGTGTCTGCGAGTCATTCAGTTCAAGTCACAAGATTAACCACTGGAATTCTCTCCTTCAACCTTTCCATTCCTCATTCAAGCTGCTAAGAATGGATTGCCACCCAGATTAATGTTGACCTATTTGTCTAAAGGTACCAAATGGTTCGATAAAGATTTTAGCAGATAGGCTGAGACCACATGGGAAGGCAGAATGGTTAGCTGCTATGTTCAAACACAAGAAACAGAAGCTAGAATTACCACCCAGCCCCTCTAGCCTGCTCCACCATTCAAAAGATCATGGCTGATCAGACAGTAACCTCCATTCTGCATTCCATAAGACCAAAAGACATAAGACCAGAATTCGACCATTTGGTCCATCAAGTATGCTCCGCCATTCAATCATGGCTGATCTACTTTTTCCTCTCAACCCCATTTTCCCGCCTTCTCCCCATAATTTTGATGTCTTTACTATCAAGAACCTATCGATCTCCGTTTTAAAAGCATCCAATGACGGAATCCACAACCATTTGCCGCAACAGATTCACCACCCTCTGGCTAAAGAAATTCCTCCTCATCTCCATTCTAAAGGTATGTCCTCTTATTGAGGCTGTGCCCTCTGGTCTTGGACTCCCCGACTACTAAAAACATCTTTCCACATCCACTCTATCTAGGCCTTCTTCTCTACCTATAATAACCTTTGTTATCCTTGCTTATCAAATATAAACTCTACATTAAAAATATTCAAAGGTTCTACTTCAAGGAAGAGCGTTCCAAAGACTTTTGACTCTCCGAAAGAATATTTCACTTCATCTTCTTAAACTGTGGTTGCCCCTCATTCTAGAGTCTGTCCAAAAGAGAAAACATGCTCTTCACATGCAGCCTGTTGTGATCCTTTAGGTTCTTATATGGTTCCCACTCTTCTAAACTCCAGTGGATGCAAGTGGCAGAAATGAACCAGATGATTTTCCAGAGTTTTAAATAAATGGTTTCATTGAGGGCATAGGAATTAGTTGTGAAACTCATCCTGAGGACAAATGTCAAGGGGTTTGGAGAGCATGTTGGAATATACCACAAAGAGGAATGGGAGCCATGATCATGATGAAAAGTGGAGCAGGCTCGAAGGGCCAAATGGACCACTCCACACCAAGGTTCAACATTTCTATGATATCAAGAGTGGGATCAATTTGTTTCAGTTTGAAATACATGCAAGGAAGAAGAATGAACTTAGTGAAAGGGTTAAATGACATTGGGGCTGTTCTCAGTCCTTGTCTCATTGGTTATCAGAATATAAATGGAGGAGGTCTCTGCTTATCCATCATTGGATATTGGATAAGTATAGCTGCAAGTTTAGATAGAACTTCGGGACCCAAGAGGTGTGGGTGGTTGGTGTTATCAACATTCATGTAGAAAGTAGCACTGAAGTTTGGAATCAGTTGCCTACAGGATTGAGGAAGGGGAGGTTAGAGGTAAATCCTTGGTAATGGTTTGGGAAGGGAAACCTTTGATTCACTGGCCAAAAGGGATAGTTAACAATTGTGGCAATGATTTGTCAGATTTCAATGGACAACAGTGGGGTGACATTACAGGGCATGGGTGTGGTTAAACAGCCCCAAGCTGAAGGATGTGGAAAGGCTCAGATGTGTCTTGGTTTTCATCATTTCTAGGAGCAGAATTAGGCTTTTCAGACCATCAAGATTACTCTGCCATTCAATCAAAGCAGATATATCTTTCCATCTCAACCCCATTCTCGTGCCTTCTCCCCACAATCCCCAACCCCGATACTAATCAAGATTGGCAATCTGCACCTCAAAAATATCCATCCATGGTCTAGTCCATTTGAAAGAATTTAAACCAGGGGTTGAGGGTAATTTGGCAAGGATTTTGAAAGCCCCAATCAATTCAGGTCTTTGGAGACCAAAGGGAGGGTGAAACTAGAAACATTATCAAACAACAAGGGGCCAATTGTGGTTTTTTTTAAAGGAGAGGATGTTGATGTTAGAAGTGCAGTATGTTGCCTATGGCTTGATCTTTACTGAGGCTTTTTATAACCAATGGATGTCTCACAGGTCCAAGGGGACAGTCCATTCAGCCCTCAGGGTCCAGCTGAATACAGCTGAGATTACAGCCCATAAAACACCATGCAAACTACATCAAAGAACATGAAGACATGGAAACTGTTTTGTAGCCAGCAAGTGCCAGGTACTTTATTCATCTGCTGAAAATTATTTTGTCTAAAGATTTCAGCTAACAATCTGTGTCACTGACAATTCTCTTAATGTTACAGATCTGACAGTTGGAAGTCGAAGAGAGCTCATTTTTCTTGCCCTTCTTCCCCCCTTCCCTCGCTTCCAGCTGGGCTTTGGTGCTGAGTGCCTGCAGGCTAGTCAACTGTGTGGGGAGGGAATGCCACCACAGCTTAGCTTAGCTTGATCCTGCCCTTAACTAATGTTCACACATGCATGCTGCCAACAGGGCGGTTGGATAATGATTCCAAATGATACTCTGGCTGATATTCTCCTCCCTGATGCCAAAGCATTAAACTAATTATATTGTCACCACAAGTACCCTGGTAAAGATTAGTTGATTTAGTAAAAAGACAAGATTTCAATTTACAAACTTTCCACCCCACCTAAATTAGCTCTGTGACTATAAAATTGCAAATACCTGTATATTAGTTTTTATGTTCACCAAGGTTATACTAACATTAAGATAATCATTCAAATGACTGCAAATATAATATTGGCTTAACAATATTACAGCAAAGAGAGTTTAAAGCAGGTTTTGGGTTCGGTTTATTATTGTCACCTACACCGAGGTACGGTGAAAGGCTTTGTTTTGCGAACTATGCAATCAAATCACATAATACTATACATAAATACAATCAAGTCAACCTCAAGTAGAGCAAAGGAAAAGACAGAGTGCAGGAGATAGTTCCCAGCATTGTAGGGTATTAGTTCCATAGGATGGCTCTGCCACTGGCTGGACTGGTAAACATAGACTGGTGTAGGAAGGAACTGCAGATGCTGGTTTAAAGTGAAAATAGACACAAAATACTGGAGTAACTCAGCGGGACAGGCAGCATCTCTGGAGAGAAAGAATGGCTGACGTTTCCGGTTGAGACCCGTCTTCAGACTCCTCATAACATACTCCATTCATAACATAAAATGGTTATGGATTACCCCAATGATCACATGATGGCCATGGTGATATGGTCATAAAGTCACCAGCAGATGCAGGCAGTTTTGGAGTCAAATGTCAGCAGCACACATCGGGTCAATAGGGGGATTACACATAAGGTCGTAAGGTCAAAGTGCGTGATGCACGGAGTCGCTCAAGCCAGCTGGATGACATCGCAGCTTCCGGCATACACGAGTAACACATGTAACAGGTACATTCTTACCTTTAAAAAACCCACCAAAATGGCAATTTTTTGTGCTGTAAAAAATGAGGAAGAAGCTGGAGGATCTGGCGGAGAAAGAGGAACCAGGAGAAGGACTGCCAAGCCCACGGACGCAAGAAGCAGCTGGGAAGATGCCTGGCCAGCTGGCGGGAGAAGGGGAAACGTGGCCAGGAAGGGAGGCAGGAGAGCAAGGCCGAGAAGCAGGGGGCCGCCGACCGGTCGGCAGGGGGAGAAGAAGAGGAGGAAGAGGAGGAAAGGACGGGGTTGAGCGAGCTGGGAGAGGAGCAGCTGGAAGAACCCAAGCCGAGGGGTCTGGAGGGGCTGCAGAGGCAGAAGCAGCGAGCACTGGAGGTCGGCGACCCACCTGAGGGCGAAGGGCCTAGGGAGGAAGGGCTGGACGGTCTTGGAGGAGGAGGCAGTGGAAGAGGAGGAGCCGAGTGCCGAGCCCAAAGAGGAGGAGGAAGAGGGGCTGGGGAGAGGCTGATCGGCAGCGGAGGCCGAGCAACAGAGAGAGCTGGGCTGGGCGCTGGCAGCGAGGCAGACCAGGCCACGGCTCTGCTCGGCGGCCCCAGCCTCGAGGTGTTGAGCACCGGTCAAGTGGAAATGGACCCTGGCTGACAGAGAAGGCGAGTGGGGAGAAGGGGCTGGAGGGCCAGCAGGAGCGGCGAGGGGTCGAAGAGCCGCAGGAAGCGAGGCGCGGAGCAGGGGCGCCGAGCCTGGTGGAGCGAGGAGCGCAGGATCAGGGAGAGGTGTCAGGACACTCGGAGCGCCGGGAGGGAGCCGGAGACGCACTGATGGGTGAAGACGGGTGAAAAGTGCAGCCGCGACATTCAACTGCAACACCCTCTCATTAGGACTGGCGAATTGTTCCACAGCAGAAGTCGTTCCAAACATGAAATAGAAGAAAAAGACTAAGCAAAGAGGGCCCGCTGCACTGAAAATGATTGCCTGCAATACACGGAGTGCCCCCCAGTAGGCGTTGCGTGGCAACAGTACGGGTTGGGGTCGTGACCTCGCCTGCCGTGCAATCCCCCTTTACGGAAAGACGATTTGATGAAAAACACCAACTATCATTAACAAACAAATCAACAGTTTGCAGACATGCGGCGGATCAACCACCACCTATTGATGGGGAGACAACAAAAGATTTCAGGTGATTTTCACTGAATGGTGCATAGCGTAAACCAGAAACAAAAACCTGGATTTTCACCATCAGCAGTTTGTTGCCAACCTCAAAGAAAGTTGCTCATAGCCATAAATGTGACTCTTTTCCCCATATCAGTTGCCATGAGGTGAGAGCTTCGTGAATCTTCACTGATCATCAAAAGTGATCTCTTTCAGTAAACTATAGAGCAAATCACTGAAGAATTCTCAACAAGACAAAATCAAGCTAGAAATAGGTCTGATATTTAACTGAACTTAACAGAAAACAAAATTAAAAATAATCCACAGATCAGTGGCTGAAATATTTTTAAGAACTATTTTAAATCCATAGAATTTAAAAGTAAGAAAATTATACTTCACAGGTAAAATTTGTTTTTCAAAACAATGTCCGTCAGCAGCAGTTGTGCTTTTCTGTACCATTGTAGCCGAACCAAGCAGATTTTTGTTGGCCAATAGTTGAAGCTGTTCTCAATTCATTATTTTGATTTAATTTCATCTGCAAAGCTGCAACAGGGCATCCCTAGACCAGCAGAGAAACATCGGCACCACTTATGAGGGTCTGTGAGCTTAATCACCCAGCTGGAGACTGTGGGACTGACAGCAAATTCTGCGACAGAGCCTTAGTATAGATTGCCAGTTATGTTATTACAACACTAAACCCGAGTCATTAATGTCTGTGTTCTCTCCACATGCTGACCAATCTGCTGCACATTGCACATTTTTCACATTCATTCAAGATTTCTATTATATTTAGTTTCTTTGAGGGTTATAGCACAAATAAATACTTTCATTTTGTTCGTTCTGCAGCTTATTCTCTTTTTATCATTCCAGATAACTCTTTGTTACTTTCAATATATTGCTTTTCATACATTCTCTTTGGTTGTCAACTCAAATCAACAGAAACCTCAATTAAACGTTTTATTCTCCCCCAACTATTTAGGTATGTTGGTTGACCTTTCCCACACTCGGCAAATAAATTGAAAAGGTAAATGAAAAACTCTAAATGCTGAATTTAAGAGATAAGATGAAGAATATGAAAGAAGCTGATCGCATACTGCTGGTTCAGGATTACCCCGAATTTCTTCTGTGTTCTTAATTTATCTGCATTTTCGTTTCTTTTTAACATATTGTTTTTGTTTGACGATTATTTTCCAGATCAAGTTATTGAACCTTTTGTTCACTGTTGGTCTGACTGAGTGTTGTGCACAATCCGCAGGCATTGCCACTTTCATTTCACTGCACATCGTGTATGTGTATGTGACAAATAAAATTGACTTGACTTGACTTGACTTGTGTTATACGGCAGGAGATTTTAATCCTGACTCAAAGTGTGCAGGATAGATGCAGACAGGATCGGAAAGCAGAGCAGAAGTCAGCATGAACCCAAATACAGCCTCAGAGCTCGAAGCTTCTGGAAGTTTTAATGTTGACGGGTATAGTGAGCAGCAACAAGTGGGGGCATGCAGTCCTTCTGGTGTCAGAACTGGAGGGAACCAGTCACCATGCATGCAACACACCAGTTTGTATCAAGTCTAAGGTCAGAGAGACCGAAGGCAAGCTGAATCCCAGATACAATAATGTTGAACTAAACACTGGCAAGGATGTGGGTATATGAATAAAGGTTCACTTCCACCTTTGGCTTTACATTTCACTCCTCTTCTCTCCTAACCTGACACCCTTTTGTCCCATTTGCACCTCCAGCCTTGGTCACTTACCCCACCCCTTCACCCAATCAACTTTGTTGCCTGCTATCCAGATGATACCTAATTACAATCAGGGAATAACATTTACTGCAAGATAGAGTCCAATGAAGTCCAATTAAAGATAGCCCGAGGGTCTCCAACGAGGTCGATCAGGACCACTCTCTAGTTGGTGATAGGATGGTTCAGTTCAATTCAGTTCAGTTCAATTCAGTTCAGTTCAATTCAGTTCAGTTCAATTCAGTTCAGTTCAATTCAGTTCAGTTCAGTTCAATTCAATTCAGTTCAGTTCAGTTCAGTTCAGTTACTGCAGCACGTTGTGTTTTGCTCACTAAAAAATGTAACCGTTGCCAGAAACAAGAATCATTATCAGGTAATTTATATTTTAATTCATGTTGCTTTTGTAAATGTTTCAGTAATTTTAGATGTGTTGAAGTCATATATTTTTTACTGTAAAATCATTCCACATCTTTTAGTTGTTTCCTTGATTTTGAGCATTTCAGAGTGTCAGGAACTTTCAGAAACATTCAAAATAGTTGGCAGTCAGGGCCATGGCTTGGCAGGCTTTCTGCTGGATTGTGGACATGCCAGTCCACTTGACAACAATTATGTCCATAAGGTTCTGCCCCAATGCAGGGCTTCACCACAGGCTCATAGAGGCTTTGGGCAATGCTGGCAGAGGAAAGGCAAGCCTGCATTTACCATTTTGGTCAGTGACGAATGCTGGTGGATTCACGCTGACAGGACGTTTTTGTCCATTATTTTTGCACAGATCACTGCAGGAACATGGAACAAAAGCAACTAGTTTCCTTTTGAGATACAGCATGGAAACAGTCTCCAAGGCCCACCGAGTCCACGTCGACCATTGATCGTCTGTTCACACTAGTTCTATGTTATCCCACTTTCTCACCCACTAGGAGCAATTTACAGAGGTCAATTAACCTACAAACCCGCGTGTCTTTGGGACGTAGGAGGAAACTGAAGCACCCATAGCATACCCACGTGTCACAAAGGGAACCCCACACAGGATTGAATCTGGGTCTCTGGTGCTGTGAGGCAGCGGCTCTACCAGCTGTGCCACTGTGCTGCCCCCAGATGAAACAAAACATTATTGTTTTCCTGAGAGAAATTTCAAGGCTGTGGTTTTATTTTACTTGACAGCTAATGTAATTTCATTTCGCTAACTCTGCTATCTATCGTATTGATGTCTGAGTTGCATTTCGACTTATATGCGTACCTCGGGTAATATATCAGACATCTGAAATTTCTTTGGTGTAGTAAGGTGGGAGTTAAGTGTACTGTAGCTCTGTGGCAATCTCCACAACTCTGCTTCATTTCCTGTTCCTGGCCTCCATGGAGGCAGAACAGATGGAAGCAGGAAAGATTGCTTAATGATTTCAAAGCTTTGATATGTAAATCTGCATTGCAGGCGGGTTATAAATAAACTGACCAATGCATGCTGAAAGCAAAGTGTCATCTCAACCTCAGGAGAAAGAAAGGAGAAAACAGTTCATGAACTTTGAATTGATTGAAAAATGGTTTTACGCACAGCAAACTGCAGGCTGCAAAATAAAATCTGATAGCTGGTCATTTTTAACTGCAATTCTTTAAGGTAGAACTGCAAAGCACGACATTCAGAAATTGAATGTTGAAAACAGAACCATTATTCTTACTGCATTATGCTTGCTTGCACCATAAAATACTCTTTATCAATGATTTACTAAGCTGGACATTGAATCTGGGTCATGTTTAAGACAGCTTATTGCTACTCCGTACACAGACAAGTGGAGGAATAGAGGAATGGAATATTCATAAGGGGGTCTCTGGGAAGTCAGATAAATTTGATAACAAATGAATTCAGATGTCACGGATGGAGTAGGATGGGGGACACTGATGACAGGGAAGGTTGACCCCAGGGTTAAAAGCCCGGTTGCTGATCAGGTAGCCAATGCAAAAATGATAAAAAAATGATTTGGAATTGCAAGTATAGCGAATTGTGCAACACACTTTGGTCTTCTTTTCATCTGTAACATATGTTAATTAATTCACCCATATGCCAATTAACCCCCCCCCCCCCCCCCTCCCTCCATCTCACCAGTATCAAATTATCACAACATAAAACAGTACAACACAGGAACGGGCCCTTCAGCCCACAATGTTTGTGCTGAACATGATGTCAAGTGTGCCTGTACATGATCCATATCCCTCTGTTCCTTGCACTTCTATGTGCCTATCTGAAAGCCTCATAAATGCCATGATTGCATCTGCCTTGTCGGGCCACGCGCAGCAGAAGGTCTCAACGAGCCATGGACATGCCCCAGCATCAGGCCTGGCTCATCCACAATGGAGCCGGGAACCCACCCGGAGAGGGAACGCTATCGAGCTAGCCCCTTGGGGGGAGTCGGAGACGGCAGCGGACATTGGACAGAGGGCCGGTATGTGTGTGTGTGTATATATATATATATATATATATATGTATATATATATTATATTAGAATATAGAATATATATAATGTATATATTCTTATTATTTTTATTCTCGTCCTTTTTCACCATTAATGATAATCAATGAGCAATGTGCAAAGATTTTAACAAAATAAGTTAAAATTAACAATTACAAAGGATTTTGATATGATCAGTTATTTTCACCTATGAACTTTAGAAACAAAACTAATCCAGTGAGATAGTCTCTTGATTACCTCCTTGTAATAGTAAAAAGTAAAGGTTTTGCTGAAACAGGCTATTGTCGATCATGACAAAATATAAAGTGCATTTATGCCAAAAAGCTAATTTTAAAGCTCTACATATTTGATTCTCTCTTGTGCAAACTCAATTTGAACAAACAGATAAATACAAGATGAACACATTGTCTGAAATGCTAGTCTAGAATCTTAAATGTAGGTAATCAAGTAATTATTCACTGTAGACTGAATTTGATCATAAACGTTTAGAACATAGAACACAGAAAAGTTCAGACCAGGAACAGGCCCTTTGGCACACAATCACTGTGTCGAACACGATGCTAAGATAAACTGATCTCATCTGCCTGTACATGATCCATATCCCTCCATCCCCTGCATATCCCAATGCTTATCTAAATGTTTTTTAAATGTCACTATGGTATCTGCCTCCACCACCACCTCCAGCAGAGTGTTTCAGGCACCCATCACTCTGGGTAAAAGACTTGCCCTGCACATTTTAAAATGTTCCCCTTTTTAGCTTAAAGCTATGCCCTCTGATCTTTTACGTTTCCATACTAGGAAAAAGGTTCTGACTGTCTACTCTATCTATGCCTCTCATAATTTTATTTACTTCCATCAGGTTCCCCCTCAACCTCCGGCATTCCAGAGAAAACAATCCGTTATCGTAAAAAAAAAAATCCCTGCTTCTGTAAACTGCTTCCAAAATGCTGAGCACTTAACATTATTGGCTACAGGAGGTTTTTTTTGGAAACAGCTCTTTCACTGTATCAAATGGGAATTTCATTCAGGTTTGATCGACGTGTCTTTGAAGTAAGAAGTCCTCAAAGAATACACACATCCAGAGCAGTCTGTGACCGTCTTAGATGCATTGCCACTTGGTACAATTTTCATTCGACTTATCATATTCCATTACAGTGATTGGGAAAGCTGTCAAATATATATTGCTGAACAATGAACATCCCAATGTAATAATTTCAAGGTCTGGTGTGGGAGATAGAATTGGATTAAAGTCAGTAAATGAAGTAATGACTGATAAAATAGCACACTCAAATTAATTTTAAAAGTTGCTTGGTATCATAATTTTATAAAAAACACAATACTCGATATGGAAAAGATATCGACAAACACATTAAAATGTTGAATGTTATTGAACGCCTTTTCTCATAGTTGAACATTATGTGCTGACATGCAAATTATAGATTTATTCACATGCAAATAAAGTGTGGACTGTTTTGCTGAGGGTTTGCACATTAACTCATTGCATTCACCCCTCCCTTAAAAGTATAGTTCAAAAATAAAAAACTATGAGAAGCGGGGAGATTTGCAAATCGCAACTCTGTGGCCGACTGCAATACCAGCTCCATCGCCATGGGAATTCAGGAGAACAGGATAAGCTCATTATCTGTCGTGCAAGGATGCAAGTAAGAGAGCATTGTGATTACTGATGGTGCATTTCATAAGAGTTAATGAGTTTATATTAATGTACCATCCTTCATTATACTTTTGTGCAAAGCAACAGTGATCATCCATGACTTTGTAAAAAAAACATTTAAAAAAGATAGGATTATTTATTTGATTCACTCAGAATAGAATTACATTCATAATGAACAGCAATAGGATTATTTACCCCATCTTAAATGGTTCAATGGTACTTTATTGTGACATGTACTGAGGAGCAGTGAAATTCATTTTTGTATACAGTTCAGTTCAAGTATCACTATACATAAGGACTTGGATACCACTTGGATAAAAATCTCAGATATAGTGCAAGTGTATTCTGGGGTTGGTTTAGATCAGAAACACACACACAATGGAAACATCCATGGATAGGTACATGAATAGGAAAGATTTACAGGGATATGGGCCAAAAGGGGCAAGTAGGACGAGAGTAGATGGGGCATCTTGGTTGGCGTGGGTAAGTTGGGCTGAAGGACCTGTTTCCATGCTGTATGACTCTTTGACTCTATTCAAACCCTGAATGACTGAATATCCTATCAAACTGCTCCATCGCTGTCAGTAGCTGCAGAATCATTGTCGGGAGAGAAATCCATTCCTGGAGTCATAAAATAATACAGCACACAAACAGGCCCTTCAGCCCAACTCGTCTATGCTGATCAAGATGTCAATCTGAACTTATCCCATTTGCCTGCATTTGGCCCATATCCCTCGAAATCTTTTCTATTCAAGTACCTGTCCAAATATCTTTTAAATGTTATAAATGTATTCACCCTTACAGCTTCCTCTGGCTGCTGGTCCCACATAGATACCACCCTCTTGTAACAAAATATATGCAGGATTCAAGGATTCGGGTCAATGAATGGAGAAAGCACATGCCGAAGAACACAAATAACTATTTATTAAAGCAAAATACAAATAAAACACAGTAACAATAGATTTGATTCTCCTTGTCACCAAGCTCACTCTCTCTCTCCCCCCTCGGGTGAAGCTTTTTCTCTCCCCAAAGGTGAAGTTCATGCTTTAATGGTAGAAGCATGTATTTATATGATAATTTTTATCTCTAAGAACAATTTATATCTCTAACAACATTTATATAATAATTTTTATCTCTATTCTCCTTGGTCCCATAATGGCGTGAGTTATGTGTCCTATCAGATGCCGAGCTGCTCTCGGGTGTCTCTGGGAAAGCAAAGCTTATCTTAGTGACCTTGCAGGTGTCCTCATGATCCACTGGTCCCTTTGAATCAGCCCAAGCATTTTACAAAAGCATCTACTTGTTTTCCAAAGCAGGGTTTGAAATGGTGTGCTGCTAATTTAGCTGACATTTTAGCTGACATAGTCCCTTTAACCCTTACATTACACCTCTGGGTAAAACTTGCCCCTCAGGCCTCTTTCAAATCTTTCCCCACTCATCTTAAATCGGTGTTGTTTAGTTTTAAACTCTCTTACCCTGGGAAGAAGACATTGACCATCCACCTTATCATGATTTTAGATGTCTCTATACAGTTGCTTCTCAGCCTCCTATGCTCCAGGGTGAAAAGGTCACAGCCTATCCAGCCTCTGCTTGAAGCCCTCCAGTCCTGGTAACATCCTTGTGAATCTTTTCGGCATCCTTTCAGGCTTAATGATAAGTTCCTATAGCTGGGTGACTACAACCATGCACAATATTCCAAGTGTAATCTCTCCAAAGGGATAAACAACAGCACAGGAAGCATTTCAGGACCGAGACAAAAAGTGAGTTACTTATTTGCCAAGGGGATAGGAGCAAGATTTAATTGTCTTGCAGCATTAAAATAATTCAGACCAGAAGTAAAGGGGCAGTGAAAAGATGCAAGAGACTTATTTGGTGCCAAATATTTTTGCCATGAGACCACAGTAATAAACAGAACCTTTTCTACTTCAATGGAGCTGAATAACGACGGAATGCATACTTCCTCAAAGTTCAGCAAATCTGAAGCAATATTCTGGGGTAAAATACAACAGCCAACATAGGTTCTAGCTAGTAAAGGATAAATTTAGGACAATTCCTCAGGGAGGAATTTTTCACACATGAACACTTGAATATAAAAAGAATAAGGGAAATAAAAATCATTCAAGAAGCAGTCAAATGCTGTAATAATAAGACATTACAGTCTGGAAATTCGCTAAAAAGGAATAGCATGGATGAAAATAGTATTATCGTGGTTTTGAACAATTCTGCACGTTTTCCGAAGATTCACTGGCAGTTATTAATATTCTATTTTCTGTCAGGTGTGAGAGTTTGATGTAATCTGGTGCTGTTTTCTTGGTACATAGTTTAGCTAAATAACATGCTATGCCCAAAATTAATCACCAGCGAGATAGCTAACCATGCTGGTCCATGTAACAACTCATGCTGTTAAGTCATGAATGTCCAATGCTAAAAACTCAAAGTGGCAATATTCTAAGGCAAAGTGCTAGACAACTGTCTGTAATACAAGACTCACATAAATGGACCCAACTATGAACCTAATTGTCGCACCAGATAGTTTCTGCATGTTTAAAATTTAGTGGTCAGAAATTCCTGAATAAGTCTTGGAAATAGAAAAGCAGTTCCATATTTAGCCAGGGTGAAATGAGGCACATCTTCTCCTCCCATGCTTCACAGCAAGGTACCCTCTTTTCTACACTTGCAGAAATAATGTCTAAGCAAGCTACTCCTCCGTAAAATATTCCTCACTCATATTTGTGATGTCACATATCTTTGTCCAAGTTCATATGAGTAGCTGCACTGTACTCAAGGCCAAGGTCACCCTCATTCCTACAACCCCCCAGCACCTTGCCAGGCAGCTTCTGCTGATATGTATAACATGACATGACATGACATGTTGTGGTGTTAGATCAACTACAGCATGAAACCTCCTAATTACCACCCACCACCCTTCCTCATCCTTCACTTTGAACAGCATTTGAAAGAAGCACAGAAAATATTGAGGACACTCCAATGATAGGCACAAATTCCAATGTCCATTTTAAAGAGCTGGCCAAGCATCAGAAGACATAGCCGCAAGATTGGGTTTGCACTGAATGGTCAGTGAACTAACAAAAACCTGCGTGACTTTGCCCTCACCATTCCTTCCGTGGCAGATGCACCTGTCCACGATAGCATCGGTAGGAGTGCCCTTATGGAGATAAAGTACGGTCATCAGATAACATAGAACAGTACAGCACAAGAACAGATGCTTTGCCCCACAATGTCTGTGCCAAACATGATGCCAACTGGTCTCATCTGCCTGCACATGATCCATATCCTTCTATTCTCTGTGCTTCCATGTGCTAAAAGCCATTTAAACACCACTCCTGGCGATGCGTTCCTGGCCCACCATTCTCTGGGTAAAAAAAATTGCCTCACATATCTCCATTAAACTTTCCCCCTCTCACCTTATGGCTTTGTCCTCTATGTTGGACATCTCCACCCGAGGAAAAAGGTTTTGACAGCCTACCCTATCTATGCCTCTCATAATTTTACAGCTATCAAGTCTCCCCTCAACTTCCAACTTTCCACAGTAAACAATCCAAGTCTATTCAACCGTTGAAACCCACTGATTGAGGCGGAATCCTGGTAAACCTCCTCTGCACCCTCTCCATAGCCTCCACATCTGTGGAGGTCACTTGGAGGTCAACGATAGCCACAAAATGCTGGAGTAACTCAGCGGGTCAGGCAGCATCTCTGGTGAAAATGGGCAGGTGATGTTTTGGGTCAGAACCCTGTGTCAGTCTGAAATACTCCAGCATTTTGTGTCTATCTCTGGTGTAAACCAGCATGTGCAGTTCCTTGTTATTTCACGGAGATCTCCCTCTATCATGTCCTGTGGTGCTACAATCATGCTAAAAGGGGTAGATTCGGCATTGGTGGCAGCTCAGAACCGAGCATTGATGAGGCGTTGTGGACTATGAGCAGCTGCAATGTAGATCACCACAATCTGTAACCTCATGCCCTGGCATATCCCTCATCCGACTTTGACTTTCAAACCAGGGAATCAATCTCAGTTCAAGAAGGCAGGCAGCAAAGCATGCTGAGATAGCACCAAACATATCTAAAAATGTTGAGCTCCAGTCTGGTGAAGCTACAATACCACTTGCATGCTAAACAGCAGAAGGCAAGACCGGCGATCTCACAAAAAACAAGAGATTAAAACCCTGCTGTCCTGCTGCATCTGTTAGAATATTGCAATCCCCATCCTCAGCAATGGCAAGGCTCAGTACAAGTGCTAAAATAAAAACACAAGCAATTCGTGCCATGCTCAGCCAAAAGTGCTGAGTAGATAATGTGTCTTGGCTCCTTTTGAAGATACTCTCCCTCATCGAAACCAGTCTCCAGCCAATTTGATTACACCACAAGACAGCTGAGAGTATCAGATGCCTCAAAGACTGAGGGACAACATCCCAGTTGTAGTACTGAAGCTGCAGAACTAACAAGCTGTTCCGACACAGTCACAGCACTGGTACCTGGCAGAAAATTGCCCAGTTATGTCCTTTTCACAAAAAAAGCAGGGCAAACTAATCTAGGATCCTGACCCAAAATGTCGCCGATCCATTTCTTTCCACAGATGATGCCTGACCCGCTGAGTTCATCCAACACTTTGTGTTTTACTCAATCAAGTAAATAACTCTCCAGTCAGTCGAACTATGATCATCAGCAAAGTGAGGGGGAATTAGTCATTGATGCTGCTATCGAATGGCTTGCACTTACCAATGGCCCAGTTTGGGATTTGGTTTTGGCTGGACCACTTGGCTCCAGACCTCATCATAGACTTGGTTCAAAGGGACTACAAATTCTAAACATAAGGTGAAGAATCCTTGACATCAAGTAACCCTGGTAAAATCAAAGTCACAGGGGCATCATTGGAAAAATACTCAACCTGTTGGATTAATCCTCATACAAGGAAAGATATTTATTGGAGGTCCCTCATTGCTCCCACAGGACACCTCTGCAGGAGCTCCACAGGCCAATGCCCAAAGCCCAAACATTTTCAACCACTTCCTCTGTGACTCCATCGATGATCAGACCTGGGGATGTTCACACTGTTTAATCTCAATCACAAATCCTCAGCATATGCAGCAGCCCATAGTAGTTAGTATGCAGTGAGACCCGAGACAACATTCAGGCATGGGCTGTTCAGTAGCAAGTAACTTTGGCACCACCCAAGTGATAGTGAATGACTTACAGAGAGTCGTATCACCATCGTATTACTATCTCTGAATCCTCACTATCACTATCTGGGGGAAATCACCATTGACCAGAAACTCAAGTGGAGTACAAGAGACACAAAATGCTGGAGTAACTCGGCGGGCCAGGCAGCGTCTCTGGAGAAAATGGAAATGGGTATGTGACGTTTCAGGCTGGGACCTTGAAGAAGGATCCTGAGCCAAAACCTCACCTATCCGTTTTCTCCAGAGATGCTCCCTTACCCGTCGAGCATGTTGTGTCTATCTTTGGGATAAACCAGCATCTGCAGTTCCTTTTTATTATTCACTTGGAGCAGCTACATGAACACCATTCTTACAAGAGCAGATCAGAGGTGGAGAATATTGGGTTAAGTGATTTCCCTTCTCACACCCCAAGGCCTTGGTTATAAAGTTACAAGGCACACAGCAGGAGTGTGATAGATTGTTCTCCTGCTGGTTGGGATAAGTGCAACACCAAGAACTATCAAAAAGCTCAGCATCTTCTAAGGGAAAACAACTCATCTGAATGGCACCCATTCAATCACCCCAAACAATTATTTCCTCCACTATTTGTACTCAGTGGCTGCAGTGTGTGACATCTACAAAATGCACCTAAGTCTCCCTGACAGCCCATCCCAAACCTGTGATCCAGATCACCAAAGATGACAAAGGTAGCAGCGCGTTGGATTACCATCTGTAAGTTTTGCTCAAAGTCACGTATCATCCTGAGTATAAAATATAACTCCCATCCTCCATTGTCAAAATACTGAAACTCCCTACTCACCAGTAGTTCTGCAGCAGTTCAAGAAAGCAGCTCACCCACACCTTCCTGAGGTAATTTAGGGATGGGTCATAAATTTTATGTTTGAAGGTTAATTGGCCTCTATAAAATTGCCCCTGATGTGTAGGCTGTGGAATAACATAAAACTGTTGTTGACAGATGATCAAAGGTGGATGTGGGCTCGCTGGGCTGAAGGGTCTGTTTCCATGCTGTATTCCAAACTAAACTAAGCTAAATGTTGGTCATTCCAGCGACACCCATATCCTAAAACAAAGTAATTAGAGTATGATGTGATGCTATTCACAGCTTCATTATGGAAATCAATATGATGAAGAACTATCACTGTTCAGTGAGCATGACGTGCATTCAGAGCTGGCACGTGCATTTGGCTGCATTGCAGGGTTCCCTAGGGGCGGACAATCAGAAGATGCACTCGTGTGCTTTCAGGGGCACTTCACTGAAACTTACCGCCATAATTGCACTTGGACAAGTTTTCACTGCAGCCCTCCGCCTCCATTCACATCCCAGATGGAAAATACCACACCCCTCCAATCATCATTGCAGGCTTTAATTCCTTTGTGTGCTGCTCGTGTAGGGGAACCATCCTTCCAGGGCTGCTCACTGATGTCGGAACAGTTGAGATACTCACCAGTAGTGGGAGAAATTTGACTAATAATGCCTATTGTTCCTGGAACAGAGGAGTGCAGCGCAAGGGAGCCCAATAGAGCAGTTTTAAACCTATGTCTTGACTGAAACAGGTTCATAATCTGGAATTAATTATATGGGCTCATATGTTGATTTTTCATAAAATTTATTGCAGAATCTTGACATTGATTAACACTTTCAATTTGCTTTCTGCTATAATACTTAATAATGTTTGGAATGACTCCTTAAAAAATAATCTACTGTATTTTATGCTAATGCAACAAACCAGCAACTTTAATTATAACATTCTGTGAAAACAATTTGGTCTTTTGCAGCACATTTGAGGATGCAACCACAAAGCCCATGCTTTGCCACACTTTCAGTCATAAAGACTGGGATTTTCACAAGACCACTCTGCTTCCAGAGTATATTAGACAGGATCCTGGAGGCTGTACCATTTCTAACATTTCAGGATGCTCAGAGTCAAAATACTGCAGTTGCTTGGAATTCATCAGCTCTGATAAAAGTTTATGGACCTGAAAGATGTGTGGGTTTGTAAATTAATCGGCCTCTGTGAATTGCCACTCGTGTAAGGCGTAGTGGGAAAGTGGGACAACGTAGAACCAGTGTGAATGGGTGATTGATGATAGGTGTGTACTGAAGAGCCTGTTTTTATGCTGCATCTCTAAACTGAACATAAACAGAACAATATATAATGTGTATATTGATTGAACAAATTCTCATCACCATCCAGTGTTAATCCCTTTCACCAGAGTTTGCAAGTGTCGCTGATTTATCTGGTGCAGCTCATTTTAGGTTTCTGCCCAACAGCTCTAAGTAGCACTTGAACTTTCTCTGACTGATTGCCTGGAATGTTGACTTACACAATGAAAGGCAGCAGCCCTGCATCTTAATGAGAGTGGATGCTGATTACTTATCTAACTCCAATCACTCGCTGTGGTTTAGCGACCACACAGAGCCAGTGCCCTTTACTGTGCCATAGGAGGCAGGAGCCCAAATGACAATGCTGCTTTCTGGAATGCATAGGCCCATTGTGTCTGAAATGAGGCAGGGTCACTTCTCCCAGGCAGTATCTCAGGATGTTAGCAGAACCACCTCAACCCTGGAGGGCTCATTTTGACACGCAACAGCGTGATAACTGATGCAGTTCAGGTTGCACCTAAGAACAGGACTAAATTAAGATTCAGAGTTCATCCATCATGCTCCTGCACAGTGATCAGTAGCACCACACACGTAGGCAGACTTACAATGTTCTTGTCAACATAACTATAGGACTAAATTAGGCTGTTTGTGAAGCGTGGTAATTGTTTGCTTAAAACATTGTGTGACTTGGTGATTTGAGAGTTGCCAATCACAGAAAAACATGCTGCAGATGGCAAAGATTTTAGAGGGAGAAATATTACAATTGTTTACAGTTCATCAGTTCATCCAGTGGGCAGAAGTGGAAGTCAGTCCCAGGCCACATTCTCTCGGAATAACACAATTCTCTCTCGGAGTCAGCAAATGGACTCTTCTCATTTGCGATAGACACAAAGTGCTGGAGTAACTCAGCGGGTCAGGCAGCATCTCTGGAGAAAATGGATGGGTGACATTTCGAGTCAGGACACTTCTTCAAACCTCACTTCTCCATCTGCGGTCAATCTTTTTCCCCTTTCTCCTTGTGCGTCTTCTCCCATAACAAAGACCATGTGTAAAAAAAAATACTGGCTGCAGTCTTAATTGAATCCATTCGGAAATTGACTGGGTGCTTTTGCTCGACATTCAAAATGTGGCTGGGAATAACAAATAAACATAACTGAAGATCAACTGGAAAACAGGGCAAAATTCAAGTCAATGTTGTCTTGTAAAACATTTATCTCCTCTAAGATAAAGTTTAAAGCCTCAGTCCCTCTTCTCAAATGACAAAAAATCTCCGTGGTAGTCAATTCCGTGCAGCAATCCTATTGGCAGTGAGTTTCAATCTGTGTACATTGGGGTCACTCTATTTTACAGCAGTGCAAGGAAGGAATGCAAATCTATTCCTCTCCCTGCTTGTATTTCCTAGGAGATTGGGTTCCCATTAGACTGGCGAATGCAGTGTACAAGGGTTGCTGTTGTACCTATATCAGGCCTGAATTAATGTATGACAATTCTGTGAATCTGAAATACACTCTATCAGTCTGGATTAAATCAAAACATCCCTGAATTGTCGCCAAAGCTTTCATTTTCACCAATAAAAACCCCCCACAAAGTGCTGGAGTAACTCAACGGGTCAGGCAGCAGTTCTGGAAAACATGATAGGTGATGTTTCGAGTCGGGACCCTTCTTTTGTCTCACAGTACCTGTTGTTTTCATCTCTGGCCTTTGTCCAACCATCTGCCTATTCTGCAAGTCTGAAGAAGGGTCTTGACTCGAAAGGTCACCCATTCTGTCCCTACAGGGATGCTGCCTGTCCTGCTGAGTTACTCCAGCATTTTGTGGCCATCTGCCTATCAACCCCCCCCACCTTCCCTTGCCAGTGTTTACCTATTAACTGCCACATTTTGTCCTGACTTTCCTTTCTTCCAGCTTTCTTCCTTACCCCTCCCCACAATCAGTCTGAAGAAGGGTCCCGACCCAAAATGTCATCAATTCATGTTCCCCAGGGATGCTACCTGACCTGCTGAGTTACTCCAGCACCATGTCTTTTTTTGTAAACCAGCATCTGCAGTTCCTTGTTTCTACAACTTAAATTTGACCATGCATTCTCAACATCTTTAATGGTAATGGTTGTGATGGTAACTTGCTACTATAATTAATTTTTTGTAACAGTTATCTCTATTGGTAATCATCTTTTGATCAGAAAAGATAAAAGATCATCTTTTCTGTGACTAAGCTCAATTAAGTACCAGAGACTGATGTTGTGCAAAAATGTAAACTAAAAGAGAAAAGTAAAACTTGACAACTCTTGATTTGATTAGATGGTATTTTAGAAAAGGCTCATTACTTGAAATAATCTGCTGCAGCCTGCACTTAAAACCTTTGTAGTTTTAATATGGGAGCAAGTAAATGAAATACCTCACTGGAGCCAGTGTCATAAGAGTCAAAAGCCTTCTTGTGCATTGCCTTTCCTGAATTACACAGTCCTTCATCCAGAGACGTTGTTAAATTATATAATCTATCAGGGTTTCTTTCTCTCTTTAAGAGCAAGAATTTCACCAGCAGAAAGAGAGCAACTGTTAAAATATATCAGTCACTTAAATGGCCTGGGTTTCTAGATTTGCAGAATCATCAGTGCATAGATTAAAGTCTGAAGTAAGAGGGTGAGAGGGTATTGAAGAGTTTTATTTTTCACCCAGAGGGTGGTTGTAAGCTGGAACACATTGTAAGAGAAGATGATGGAGGTAGGTATCTCAAAGCATTGATAAATTAGCTGGATGAGTTTATGAAACATCAAAACCAGGGCGGCTACAGATCAAGCACTGGTCAATGGGATAGAATAGATAGGTGTTTGCAGATCAGCATAGACATGATGGACAGAGGGGGATGTTTCTGTGCTGTATGACTCGATTGGAGATTCAGTGTGGATTGATATGGATGCAGGTGGTGGGATGGGGTGGGGCGGAGCAGTTTAGAGCTGGTGGTAGAAGAGATGAGGAAATGTTTGGTTCCTGTTTTGGGTTGGAAGGCAAAGGTGAGTCCCCAACACACTGCAGAAGAGATAACCCAGGATCAGTCTGAACTCAGGACTTGAGTTTACTTAATATTAGTTAAGGATGCACAGTGGTGCAGCGGTAGAGTTGTTCCTGAACAGCACCAGAGACCCGGGTTCGATCCTGACTATATGTGCTGTCAATACGGAGTTTGTACGTTCTCCCTGTGACCGCATGGGTTTTCTCCGGGTGCTGCAGTTTCCTTTCACATTCCAAAGACCTGCAGGTTTGTAGGTTAATTGGCTTCTGTAAATCGACCCTAGTGTGTAGGATAGAACTGGTATATGGGTAATCTCTGGTCGTTGCAGACTTGGTGGATCGGAGAGTCTCTTTCCACTGTGTAGCTCTGAACTAAACTAATTAGTCGGGTGAATGGCAGGTACCTGTCATGGCAGCACCTTCTCTTAAAGCCAAGGGTGGAGATGTCAATAGTCAATAGTCAATTTTATTTGTCACATACACATAAATGTGCAGTGAAATGAAAGATTACCCACAATCCAACAATAAGAGCAATAAAAATAAGCAATAACACACACTATCATAAACCAACACAAAACAAAAAGAAACATCCATCACAGTGAGTCTCCTCCAGTCACCTCCTCACTGTGATGGAAGGCCAGAATGTCTTTTCTCTTCAACTGCCGTCTTCTCCCGCGGTCAAGCTGGTGAAGTTGCCACGTTCCAGGCCGCGCCGGACGGGAAAGGTCCGCAGCGGGCCGACCCAAGCCCCGCTACTCGGGGCGGGCGAAGACGCTGCCGCTGCACGTCGGGGCTCCCGACATTGAAGCACCCGCCGGGCAGAGAAAACCCCGCGGATTGGAGAAGGATTCCTGCAATCTCCACTGAAATATTTCATCAATATATTTGTTAGACATTAAATAACTGTTACTCAAGGTTGAAGCATACAGAAAAGCACATCATGCTGCCTGATGGAAGACCGGGCCATCAGTCAGCAAGGTAGCCACGGTGGCCATGGCCAACAAACTGTCACCAGGCATATTTGGAGACCTTGGCCCAGGCATACTACAAACAGCGGGGCTGGGAATTCTTTGGTTTAGAACGATCACAACAATGGTGACAGATGCCATTATTTGTAATTATAAGACAGTGCAGCATGCAGAGGAGCAAATCAGATGTGGTACAGCCACCGTTCATTGCATCTGGTTGCTTCGTTAACAATGGCTTCATCTTGGCACCAGAGTCAAGCTTCATCAAGAATTAAACATCTTTTGGTGGATTGTCACTCTCTCCTGCAAGACTAAGATCAATCAAAATGTACGTGTTTCTGTGGGCCTCAGAATGATTTGTTTAGTTTAGTTTAGAGATACAGCGCAGAAACAGGCCCTTCGGCCCACCAAGTCCTCACCGACTAACAATCCCCACACATTAACACTATCCTACACACGCTAAAGACAATTTACACTTTTACCGTCAATTAACCTCCAAACCTGTACGTCTTAGGAGTGTGGGAGGAAACCAAAGATCTAGGAGAAAACCCATGCTGTCACAGGGAGAACATACAAATTCCGTACAGACAGCACCTGAAGTCGGGATCAAACCCGGGTCTCTGGCGTTGCAAGCGCTGTAAGGCAGCAACTCTGAACCATTCCTATCCATGGACCTGTCAAGTGTTTTTCAATTCTGTTGTGTTATCAGCCTCAACTACCTTCTCTGGCAACTCGGTCCATACACCCACCACCCTTTGTATAAAAACATTGCCTCTCAGGTTCCTATTAAATCTTTCCCTCCCTCATCTTAAACCTATGCCATGTGGTTTTCAATCTTCCAGGAAATTTAAAAACATTTCAAGCTGTCACCAAAACGACATTCTGGGGACAAGATCTGAGATACCACTGGTCAAGGTCTCGATCCTGCTAATAGCTTGTTCCCCTTGCTGCATCCTCAGCCTTCTGGTGAATTACTCCTACTAAATTGCATGGTGTGACAGTGTTGAGGTGAATGAAGCATGATCTACCTAATAACTATAAAGCGCTTCATTTCAACCTACGGAAAAAAAACATTGTCGCTGAATTTAGATTTAAACCAAAACATTCCCGTATTGTTCTGACTAGTATTAATCTTTTAATCAAGTGAGAATGATATTCTGCATTCTTGAGAACAATATTCTGCACTCTGCATCTTCCTCTTTGCTCTTTCTATTGTATGTGAGTTTGAAGTAATTATATCTGTGTGGTATATCTGATCTGTTTGGATATCATCTATATACTAAAACTCTCGTTTGTTTGTTTGTTTGTCCTGAACTACAGCCAAAAGGGTACATGATGCCGTGACAATTTCAGGCCCACCTTACTCACTGTCATCCCTTTGGTGCTTAAGGAAGATGTTTCATTGAAATCGGTGTTATATTTTAAAAGTTATTCACATTTTAATGTTTAAATCCATCTCCTAGGGAGGGAGGGAGTGAGGGGGATGGAGGGAGGGGGGGAGGCAGAGAGGGGGAAGGAGGGAGGATAAGGGGGTTTGAGGGGGATGATGTGGGGGGGGAGGAGGGAGGAAGGAGGGAGGAGGGGGGGAGGAGGGAGGGGGAGGAGGGAGGGGGGAGGGAGGGAGAGGAGGGAGGGGAGGAAGGGGAATAGGGGAGCGGGGAGGGAGAGGGAGGGGGAGGGGGGAGGGGGGGGGAGGGGGAGGAGAGGGTGCTGCACCAATGCAGGAGAGGTTTGGGCCCAACGGGTCCACTTGGTCTAGTGCACAATAAAATTCTTCACTGTTAATTCCCGGAATGGCGGGACTGTCGTATGTTGAAAGGCTGGAGCAATTAGGCTTGTATACACTGGAATTTAGAAGGATGAGGGGGGATCTTATTGAAACATATAAGATAATTAGGGGATTGGACACATTAGAGGCAGGAAACATGTTCCCAATGTTGGGGGAGTCCAGAACAAGGGGCCACAGTTTAAGAATAAGGGGTAGGCCATTTAGAACGGAGATGAGGAAGAACTTTTTCAGTCAGAGAGTGGTGAAGGTGTGGAATTCTCTGCCTTAGAAGGCAGTGGAGGCCAGTTCGTTGATGCTTTCAAGAGAGAGCTGGATAGAGCTCTTAAGGATAGCGGAGTGAGGGGGTATGGGGAGAAGGCAGGAACGGGGTACTGATTGAGAGTGATCAGCCATGATCGCATTGAATGGCGGTGCTGGCTCGAAGGGCTGAATGGCCTACTCCTGCACCTATTGTCTATTGTCTATTGTACCTCACGATATGTGACAATAATAAATCTAAACCTGATTGTTTAGCATTAAATTTAAAAAATAGGAACCTTGATTATATCATTTACAATAAATTTAATATAAATTGTGGCATTTTGTAATGAAGCAAAATAATTCTCATTTTAAGGCATTGCAAACAGATCAAAAAGATTGAATTTAATTTCCATTCTCCGTCAGACAACTAAGAATTAAAACCAGAGCTCGTCCCATCTAAGCAGATCTAAGCAGTTCACCTTTACATCCTGCATGTTTTGCAGGCATTATGCAGCCACAAGCATACAGGGACCTCCATGAAATGCAGAAAGTAGAATCTAATGGCTCCAATGATTTCATTTTCTGAACATATATGCATTGTTGTGTATTCAACTCATGAGTTGAGCTTCACCAGAGAAATCTGGTGCTCTGATGGACCGAGTTCAGGGGAAAGCAGAAATGTTAATGAAGAAGGGGTAGGAAGACTGCTTTGGAATTTATGTGATAATCTTGAGCTCTTGAGACTCCTGTGGCATCCAGCTGCTATGCAATCCTAAATCTCCATCTGCCACACCTCACACGTAGTGTCCTACAACTTCAGCCCAACTCCTCGATGCTGATCAAGATGCCCCATGTAAGCTAGTCCCATTTTCCCGCCTTAGGCCCATATCCCTCTGAACCTTTCCTAACCATGTACCTGTTGTCCAAGTACCTTTTAATGTGCCAGTTTAATCCTTTAACTGGTCCAAGTATCTTTTAATGTGCCAGGGCAATCCTTAAGCATGGCGATCAAACCCACGTTACAATTTGTGTTTCAGAAATGTTATTTGCCATGTTGATTTTTTTTCATTTTTAAATCAGAGAGATTGTTATCCCCTTAATGTTGCCCATCACCTGGAGCTCGTATATTTGTGGCAGTCTGAGAGAAGCAGGGCATTCCAGGTCCCTGTTCTGCCTTGTATTGCCGTACCTGAATCAACAGTAATGCCAGATCAGAGGCTCAAGGCTATAAACACATTGAAAGGTTTCATTAGACACATCTATTTATTAAAAAGTATGTTAAATAATTAAATAATAATTCATTAGATGATATTAGAAAATACACTACAATTTTTACTCCAAAACATGATTATGTTTTGAAACGTTACAACCAGCAGAGAGACTGTATTTCTATGAATCATCCTTTATCTTGGTACAAAATGCCTCCAGTAATTCTGCTACATTGATGATTGTGTCAGGTTCACGAGTGAAATCTTATATTTGATAGATTTTATTACAATACTATGTGGTATGAGAGACAAATAGGCCAATGTCATGTTCTTCTAGTGCATTACACAGAGAGAATGGAAAGGCATTACTTTCAGGGCAATCTAAACGTTACAGGGCTCATTGAGTACTTTGATCATGAGAATCATTTATGTGCCTGACATCAAGTATGGTTGCAAAGCAAGACAATTTTTAAGCAGTCTTTTTGGACTATCAATCTAATGCCGAGAGCTGGTATCCTGCGATAGTTCAGAGAAAAAATATCAGCAAATTTCCAATAATAGTCGAGGAATAAATGTCAACCGGGACACTGGGCAACCTCAGTTTGAATTTATTGAACAGTGTTAGCCTTCCAACAGAAAGGGTGTAAGAAGGGGCAGCACAATTGCGTGGTGGTAGAGTTACTGCCTCACAGTGCCAGAGACACAGGTTCGATCCTCACTATGGGTTCTGCCTGTATGGAGTTTGAACGTTCTCCCTGTGACTGCATGGGTTTTCTTTGGGTGCTCCAGCTTCCTCCCATACTCCAAAGACGTACAGGTTTGTAGGTCAATTGACTTCTGTAAATAGTCCTAGTATGTAGGATAGAACTAATGTAAGGGTGATCGCAGGTCGGTGCAGACTCAGTGGGCTGAAGGGCCTGCTTCTGTGCTGTTTCACTAAACTAAACGTCTGTTTAATACATCATCTAGTAGCTTAATAGCACTCTAAAGTCAGCCCACATGACTTGATCTTGTTTCTAGAATGGGAATCAACCCGAGCTTCAGACTATGGAGCATGAAGCTATTTTTGTCACTGTGTTAAATGAGTAATTCTCAAATGAAATAACTTGCTTTAGGGACCCTACCAACATCTTCTCTGGCCCTCCAGCAACAGCCACAGAATTGGATCACAGAGCCAACCACGAAGCCCACTACACCCACCCTTCCCCGACTCAAGGAGCACTTGAAAATAGCAGTCAATTATATGGAAGGCCACTTAAATTTGTTGCTCTCTAAAATGGTAATATTATTATTACTGAATAATTTTAGATTGAAACTGTTCTGCGGAGTTAAATAAAATCTGTGCAGCTTGTGTAACAAGTTCATTTCTATGCACGTCTTATAATTTTAATGCTTGCATCATGACAGGGGAGCTGTAGACTTCTGACATGAAGGAATTTTAAAGAATTTGATAATGATGAACATAATGTTTTAAATGTGTTTGGTGCGTCAGGTCTAATTTATGGAGAACACACGGTCATTGGGTGCACTTTCCCAAGGATAACTGTGCTATCATCTTTATCCATGTCCTCTCTTTCCTGTATATATTCTTCAAGCTCTGGCGAGGGAGTGCATTCCAATTCCTCTTCACTAACATTGCTTTATGTTTCAAGAAAGAGCTTTTCCTCATTGTGATACTATGCAGAATTAATCAGTCAGCAATGATTGAGAATTCTGAGGTTGACACTAAATGCTGGAGTAACTCAGCCGGACAGGTAGCATCTCTGGAAAAAAGGAATGGGTGACGTTTCGGGTTGAGACCCTTCTTCAGTCTGAAGAAGGGTCTCAACCCAAAACATCACCCATTCCTTCTCTCCAGAGATGCTGCCTGTCCCGCTGAGTTACTCCAGCAATTGTGTCTACCTTTGATTTAAACAAGCATCTGCAGTTCTTTCCTACACATTGAGAATTCTGAGTCAGTTGTATTACAAGGCTCCATCATATATCAAGAGTGAAGAGTGTTTAATTGTCATCTCCACCGGGAATGAAACAATGAAGATATCACTTGCTGCAGCCTTACAAGCATATTAAAGCAACAACACGACAAATAAATACACATTAAACAAGAACGCAATCAATGAAGTTATACCAGCTAGGTGGACAATAATACTGCAGGCTGCTATGTGCAGTGCAACCTACACAGAGCAGAGTAGTTCATTGCTGAGGTGGCTTGTGATTACGGTTGTGTGGTGTGGTTCAAAAGCCTGATTGTTGACGTGAAGATGCTGTTCTTCAACCTTTTTCCCATGGTGCCAGCGAAATGAGAGCGAGTCCAGGTAATGTGAGTCTTTGATGATATTAGTTGGATACAGTGTGTGGTGTGGTAGCAGGATTTGCAGATACTTGTAGAATCTGACAGGGACTGCGATGAGAATGCTCCTGCTATGCATCAGTGGATGCATGAAACCTACCAAGACTGACAACATCTACCTACTCTCTGGCATTGCACCTCCTGGAATCAGAAGAGCTGTGGCTCGTCAAAAATAATGCCTCAGGCAATCAGAAGGTGAAAGACACCCCCCTACATGACCACCCTTTGCTAACTCAGCGTTTGAAATCATGCAGAAGTTTCCTCTCTTCTGTCCATCCACTGGACTGCAGTGCATCGTCCAGAAGGCTCAAACTCTGGGAAGAGAGACTAGAGAAATCTCCGGAAGACACTCACATGGCAATCGATCCCTCTGAGAAACTCCCACCAGGTTCCAACTAATCGTGATAACCTGGCGCAGTCTCAACAGACTGCGGACAGGCATGGGGAGGAGCAAATCGAACATGCTGAAGTGGGAATACACTGAAGATACGGCAGACTGCGAGTGCGGACGGGGCCTCCAGACTATGGAACATCTCCTGAGCTGTGACATGCTGCATGACACATGCACTGTAAAGGGTCTTGCAGAGGCCAATGTCTTGGCATTAAAATTTGCTCGCTATTGGCAAACAGCTGTGTGATGACACAAATAAATAAATAATGATATTAGTTGCCTTTTTGAGGCAGAGTTTCCTATAGATCCCTTTGATGGTGGGGAGCTCAATATCCGATTTGGGATGGGCAATGCCACCATTTTCTCCAGTCTGCTTTGTTCTTGGGCATGCAGGTTATGGAACCGGGCCGCGATGCGACCGGTCAGTATATTCTCTACCATGCTCTTGCAGAAGTTCGACAGTATTCGGCAACATGCTGAATCTTCTCATCTGGATGATCAACCATGATCATATTGAATGGTAGTGCTGGGTCGAAGGGCCTAATGGCTTACTCCTGCACCTACTTTCTATGTTTCTATGGTTCTCAAACTTCTGAGAAAATAGAGAATTTGATGAGTTTCTTCGTAATTGCATCAATGTCAAGGCAGCCCTTCAGAGATAAGCGTGCCTATGAACAAAGCTCTTGACTCTCCGCACCGCCACCCTGCTGATGAAGACAGTTTCATGGATCTTTTGTTTTCCCTTCCAAAGCTTCTGGTTGGTGGGATCACACACCTCCCCACATTTCCTTTTGAAGCTAGTAACAACTGGGGCATAATCGTGGTTTGTTTCTGAATCTTTGAACCTAATCTACTGACACCAAGCAGTCACAAACTGGGCACTTTAAATAGAAGCTGACACTCTTGACACTCCCTGCAATCCCCCTCAATATACCTGCTGATCTCCTTGTGTTGGATATATCTACCATCTCCAGTTCTGCAATGATTAATGGAGAGAACAACCTGATCACTAAACAACCGGCTTGATAATGAGTCTTGAAGATGTTGTTGTTCTACATATATATTATACTGACATGTAGGGTTAAGTGCCAGACCTAGCACTTAATAGGTTGGGAGCCTAGCAATGAAAAAGTATTCATCCCTTCTTCGTCATCCCTCCCCCCCCCCCCCCGCCCCCTCCCCCCCCCCCCCCCCCCGCCCCCACCGGATCCCCCCCCAGTTCTTGCCAATCCCTCCACGTCCTCCTTAGTCTTTGGTGGCCCCCCCATGCTGAGTCCCCCTTTGTTTTCGGCGATGCGGCCTGTCCACCTCGGCCTGACCTCGAGGCTTTGAGCCGACCTTGTCCTCGGCCCGACTCAACCTCGGGGCTCCGAGCCGACCACCTCACCTCGACCACTCTCCGCAGGCCACGGGCCCCATGGGGCGAGTCATCCTCTATCATCCGACAGAGCAATAAAAGAGTGGTATTTACCTCGGGATAGTTTGTGCAGAATTTATAAGCAAACAGTTGAAAAGCTTCACTACAGTGGCTTGATATCCATTTAATACAAAGTAGATCAAACACGTTAATGGACACTGTTTGGCTTGTTGGATGTTCTGATATTTTGGTCTTTGAATATTCTTTTAATCCATTTGGTAGTGAGACAGTCTCTGAATACTCTTTTAAACCATTTGTCAGTGAGCCTGTCACTAATACCCAGCAAAATCCACATCAGATTTCAATGGCTCCAATAATAGCCAGACTTAATCAAATATCTTGCAGTGGAACGAAATACATTATAAGATTCAAAATATCGTAATGAAATCTTACATTTCAGTAAAACCTTACAGAATGGAACAAAACCATTTACAAAATCATTTTAGGGGCAGAAAATGTGAAACCAGCAAGGGGAACGTTTGATTGGAATTTCCCAGTCTCAAGCCCTCCTTCAAAAAGCATTGACTTTTCATCGTAGTATTGCCTAAAAGGTGCAGTTTCCTTGTAATTTTACACCTTGCAGTAAATGAAATGATAATATCAGCTTGGATACTGCTTGCAGTTCCAATAAAACTTTTCATCATATAATATTTCATTTAAGATGCTTTTTGTTTGTTTTTTGTGAAATCATTTTTGCCTCTTTTTTTGCCATATCTTCACAAATGTCACCAAAGGTCATCCCTGGTCCCAGGAGTGAAGAATCATCTTTGTTTCTTAACTATGTCCTTTATATCATGAAAAGTCGGCCTATTCAAACAGAATTGCGACACGATGTAATTTCTCTAATTTCTGAAACTATAATAATAACAAATATAAATGTCTTGGACATCTTGGAAAATAATAAATAGATGAAAAGTGAATCCGTTCTTTGGTGCTTCATACTTTCATTACATCCTTTTTACTGTTTACCAGAGACAAACTACTTACACTTTAAATTCCAGATCTTGAAAAGAACTCCAGATTATTGAACATTATTGAACACCCTGAATAAATAACACCACAGTATACAATTTCTCAAAGCAGCTCACCAGAAATATTCGGTGGCCAGCCATTCCTTGCTCCCTAGATAGACACAAAATGCCGGAGAAACTCAGCAGGACAGGCAGCATCTCTGGAGAGAAGGAATGGGTGACGTTTCAGTTCGAGACCCTTCTTCAGACTGAAGAACCAGCATCTGCAGTTCCTTTCTACATATTCCTTTCTCCCTGCTGTTAACAGGACCTAGCTGTTACAGTTTGTGGGGTTTGATGGTAATGGAGGGTAGGGATGGGCAAAGAGGGGCGAGAGGAGAGGAGCAGGAAAGGGAGGGGTGGTACGAGGTATAATGTCTAAAACAAAGCAATTTTCCTGCAATTCCTTAAAAGCTCGATCATTCTACACACCTGAAATAGGGGCATGAAATTGTGAACAGGCAAATTTAGAGTTCAAACTTGATTGTAGGAAAGGTAATGTTAGAAAGCAGCCATTATTCTGGTAAACAACCTTATAATAAATGTTGGCATATTAAGATCAATTTGGTTCCTCAATCAGACACAAAGTGCAGGAGTAACTCAGCAAATCAGGCAGCATCCCTGGAGAACATGGATAGGTCTGAAGAAGGGTCTCCACCCGAATTGTCACCTATCCATATTCTCCAGAGATGCTGCCTGACTGGCTAACCTACTCCAGCACTTTGTCCTTTTGTGTATTAACCAGAATCTGCAGTTCTTTGTTTCTGTATCTTGGTTCCTCAAGTGATTTGTCAAGACCATTAATGTACACTTTCATTCTGGTCAGTGATGGCGAAGATAAAGCACGAACAAATTCACTTTTGGTCAGTATGAAGAAAGATCCTGACCCGAGATGTCATCCGTCCATTCCCTCCACAGATACTGACTTCTTCCAGCAATCTGTGTTTTGCTCACTTTTGCCAATGTTGGCTTTTCCCAACCATTCTGTAACTGGAGTCACCATCATATACGTAAATGTGCAATTCGATGTGATACGTGTAGACTAATCATTCTCATATGATCCACTACAAATTGCAATATGGTTTTCTGTTGAAATAAATTCCCACATTTTCAGGAACCATAATGCTTTGTTATTACTGTACATGACATCTTATGTCATTGGAACAGCAGTAGCCCGTGCGGTCCCTTGAGCCTTTTCTGTCATTCTATTTGATCATGGCTGACCTCCACCTGAACTCCATTTGCAGCAAAGTATGCGAGCGCTGTATTCATTTCAATCTGTTGAGGTTGCAGTCTGCTTAGAATTCAGCAAAGTACCTCAGGTGGAATGGAGACAAAAATTAAATTTGTCCCAGTTCAGCTACCAAGAGTCAGATGTCAAACGCGCAGAGTCCGCTGTTTGGCAACACAGAGATGTATATATATGTTTTTGTTAGGAGAGGTGCAGCGAGCTCCAAAATGCAAGAGAATTAGTAAATGCTGAGTCCTTAGTACCTGCATGAAAAATAAATGTAAAGCTAAAAATAGTGCATGCAATTACCATTCAAATTGTGTTTAGTATTCACACATGGTATTACACAATGGGGCTAATTTGTCTCCAGGCACACTCCTGGTATTTATTGTGGTATCTATCAATCTTGCAGTAAAACTAAACTGTATAGGTCAAAGCTCAGTTCTAATATTGGATAAAGTCATATTACATGAAAATTAGAAGCCTATTTACGCTCACATCAGAGCATAATTTCTAGGGTTTTCAATCTTATATAGCATCAAGAATAATGTAGCTGAATTGAAATACTGTGTGCAACGTTATGCAAAGCACACAAACATCTCTGACTGCCTGAAATAGACCTGCAGTGGTGACAAACTCACCGGGATGAGATTTGAATCCATTTGAAACTAGTTTATTTAAACATCCTTCCAAACGCATATACATTCAGAATTTTTTTTTCCGGTTCAGTTGACTCTAATTGACTTCCGAATGTTCCTCAAAACCAAATCAACACAGTGTTCATGACCGTACCCTTTCAATACAATGATTAGAATTGGGTTTTGTTTTATAAACAAACTAGAAAACATAGTATTTAGGTGAAGGTTAAAATAGTATAGTTTCAGTGGTTTGCAGAATCACCTCATGGTTTGCAGAATCACCTCTTTTCCTTTAAACATCTTTTTATCAGTGAGGGTTTAACAAATAATTACCGAGGGAGGTTTGCCTTCTCAAGGCAGGACATCTTAATATATTTACACAGCCTAAGAAACTTATCAAGACAAAATACTATCTGGTCCCAGCAAATGGCCACAGGTAATATTTCAGAACAAATTGTGAGCAAATCCCTATACCTTGAATGTTGTGAAATGTCTTGAATCATGAATTGTTAAACAAATCACTTTCCCCCTTTTGGCCAAACTATCCATTCACATCACATTCTCTTTCTTCTTTTGATCCACGTTATCTTAAAAATTACTTCCACAAAATTCCATTACTAAATTACAATTATTGGTGGAAGAATGGTTTATATAAATGAAGACGGAAAACCTAATACATTAGGTCTGAAGGAGGGTCCCGACCCGTAATGTCACTTATTCATGTTCATCAGAGATGATGCCTGACCCTCTGAGTTACTCCAGCACTTTGTGTCTTTTTTTGTAAACCAGCATCTGCAGTTCCTTGTTTCTGCATTAGGTGCTCTTGGTTCCTTCATCGCTCGAACATCCCTTACTGTAAGAGCGGTAGACACAGTGATGTTCCCCAGATTTGCTTCCTGACCCGTTGATTATTCCAGCACTTTGCGTCTTTTACTGCAAGAGCTTCAAGGTACATCAATAAACCTGATCAGTCAACATTTTCCTAGAAGTTGCCTATATTTAAGCGATAAGAACTAATAAAATATTTAGATGTAAATTATCTGGCTGCTTTGCAGATACAATCAATGTGAACTTGAATATGAAGAGTTCCAGATGCTGTAATTATCTCTGCCTGGAACAATCTGTTTTCTTTTATATGGGTTTTGGGTATAAAGATACAATCGAAAATTACTCAGGTAGTCACCTTTGACCAATGTTTTATGTTCTTAAATGAGTTCTCTCTATGACCCGTAACAATGTGTGAGCTTCCGTTAAACACAATAATACAGAATTCAACCGCAATATTCTGCACTCTGTATCTCTGTTGTTCTATTGTTCTTGAGTTTAACTTGATTGTATTTATGCATAGTATATTTGATCTATTTGGATAGCATGCAAAACGGAGTTTTTCTCTGTGCCTCGGCACATGTGACAATGATATACCTAAACCTAACAAAAATATCAATATTACAACGCTCATTAATTGAAGAAGTGATAGAGGGCAAAGCAATCTCCCTACCGATATGAAACTGAGAAATCACTTCAGGGGAATCATTCCGAAGAATAACAATATCTTCATGGGAAGTCAAAATGAATTAATCCAAGTCAGGCTGAGCCAAAGTCGATACAATATTTTATCCCAAGTCATAACATTTGTTGTTTCATGTTAGAATTTATTTGGCTTGGATCTAACACAAAGGTCGACCTGCTGTTGTCTATTGCAATGTCAGCTAAATTGTTTTATGTTGAATGTATCTATAATCTAATTTCTGATCAGTGATCATTTTCCTGGAAGTTGGCCATATTTAAGCAATAACAACTAATAAAATATTAAAATGTCTATTACCCGGTTGCTTTGCAGATGCAATCAATGTAAGCAATATGAGGATTATTAATTTTTGAGATACCTAGCTGTACCCATTTAAACTATTTTCTGTCAAATAGCAAATGGAGTAACTGCAGATGCCGGAAAAGTAGAAAATATATCCAAGTTTTAACAGATTTCAAAATAAAAAAAAACAAGGATTTTGCAGCAGAGATACGGATGCCATAGTTTGCTGCTTTGTATGATGGACTGTAAATGGTTATCAATAAAGACATCAAGATTGCATAGTTCCTAGAAACAAGGAACTGCAGATACCGGTTTACAAAGGACACAAAGTGCTGAAGTAACTCAGCGGGTCAGGTGGTATCCCTGGAGAACGTGGATACGTAACGTTTCGAGTCGGGACCCTTCTTGGGTTCCGAGTTAGTAGTTTAGTCAAGTTTAGTTCATTATTGTCACGTGTACCGAGGTGAAAAGATTTTTGTTCAAGGTCAAGGGTTCAAGGTCAGTTTATTGTCACATGTACCAATTAAGGTACAGTGAAATTTGAATTACCATACAGCCATACTAAAAAAAAAGTAACAATACACACAACTACACAAAAGTTAGCATAAACATCTACCACAGTGGATTCCCCACATTCCTCAGTGATGGAAGGCAATAAAGTCCAAACTTCTTCCTCTTTTTTTCTCCCACGGTTGGAGCAATCGAACCATCTGCAGTTGGGGTGATCGAAGCTCCTGCAGCCAGCGGTCGAACTCCCTGGGTCAGGGCGATCAAAGCTCCTGCGTCGGGGAGGTCGAAGCTCCTGCGGCCTGGGGCACCTGAAAGTCGGTCTCTAACCAGAGACCGCGAGCTCCGTGGTGTTAAAGCCCACAGGCTCCCACAGTTGGAGCTCCTGGCAATGGGATCGCGGGCTCCGTGATGTTAAGTCTGCAGACTCCCTCGGTGGAGCTCTCAAAATCGGTCTCCAGCAAAGGCCACCAACTCCTCGATGTTAGGCTACAGTGCAGACGGGGATACGTACGGAAAAAAATTGGATTTCCGTCGAGGTAAGAGATTAGAAAAAGTTTCCCCCCCCACCCCCCCAAAAAACAAAGAACACTAAAAACATACATTTAACACATTCAAACAAACAACAAAGAAGGAAGGGACAGACAGATTGTTGGCGAGACAGCCATTGCTGGCGCCACCCGAGGAAGTACTACCGAGGACATGTTGCGTGCTATCCAGTCAGCAATAAGACTATGCATGATTCAAATCAAGCCGTCTACCAGTGTGCAGATACAGGATAACGGGAATAATGTTTAAAGACTATCTTTAAGACTATGATTAAAGATAGTCTGAAGGTCTTCCATGAGGTCGATGGGAGGTCAGGACCACTCTCTAGTTGGTGATTGGATTGTTCAGTTGCCTGAAAACAGCTGGGAAAAAACTGTCCCTGAATCTAGAAGTATGTGTTTTAAGACTCTGTACCTCGTGCTTGATGGGCTCCAGCACTTTCTGTCCTTCTTTGCATTATCCTACATTGATTGAGAGATGCTGGAAATTTAATTGTAAAGGTATTTTTAAATGTGTGTGTCAGAAGGCTGTAGAGGATTAAGTGAGATGTAGTAAAGTGAAAATAGGCGCACTGTAACACCAGAATGGAAATGGCATTAAATAACCTTCAGTTATGATCTATGGGGAGCTGATCAGAAAATATGTATACCTTTATATATTTGGAGGTTGGTAATAAATTGTGATAATGTCAGGCATAAGCAAACAAAATGTCAGCAAAAATTATACTTGTACCATAATTATTAAGATTCATAGCAGAGAAAGAGGTCAACTGGCCCATAATGTCTGGAATGGATACTGACTAATCACATTGTACAGTTTTACTTCACCAATTCTGTACCTTCCAGTTTCAAATATTTATCCAATTTCTTCCTGAAATATGAATTAATTTCTGCGTCAGCTATGCCCCATCAATTTCCTTCATTTGTAATATCTCCTAATCACTTTCTTTATGTTACTGAGTAATGGGATGTCACATTTAACATTGTCACCGATTCTTTCACTCCTAATTAGCAGAAATAATTTTTCTCCCATTGACCCTCAAAAGCCTCTTATTTTCAAAAATGTTCTTTCCTTTGTTCTTGTGGGAGTACCCAATGCTTCAAGTTTCTTCTCTTAACCATTTGCATTCTTGCTCTTATCCAGAGCAATTGATGCCAGAAATATATTAATATATACAGTGCTCCTCAACGTACGATGGGTTTATGTTCCGAGAAACCCATTGGAAACCGAAAATATCATAAGTCGAAATGCATTTAATGCACCTGATCACGTGGCCGGAAGCGAGCTGCGACTCGCTACGGGTCGCTGCCTTTTGCACCATTGCAAAGTCGAAATATCGTAAGTCGAAGTATCGTAAGGTGGGGAGCATCTGTAATAACTAATAATCTCTAAGGGCGGCAAAGTTGCACAGCAGATAGAGCTGCTGCCTCAGAGTGCCAGAGATGTATGTTCGATCATGACCTGAGGTGCAGACTGTGTGGAGTTTGCACATTCTCCCTGTGACCGCATGGGTCTCCTCTGGGTGCTCCGTTTCCCTCCCACATCCCAAAGACGTTTGGGTTTGTAGGTTAATTGGCCTCTGGAAATTGCCCCTTCGTGTGTAAGGTGTGGTTGAGAAAGTGGAATAGCATAGAACTAATGTGAACGGGTTATCGATGGTCTGCCTGGATTTGGTCGCCTGAAGGGTCTGTTTGCATGCTGTATCACTAAAATAAACTAAATATTGTTAAAATATCTTCATTTTTATTCCTGTCTTTTATCACATATGTTGCTTCTAGAGCAATCATTATATGAAGCAAATATTTGCTGTTCTCTGTGTGTGCTTCAAGGAAAATGTTACATTGACACACAAAAGATTTACAGAAGCTATAGTTGCAAATTAAAATCTACCATGTGCTTACCTGACTCAGTGGTGAACAGAGTTATTCAAGTGATAATTTCTTGTCATTGTGCAGAGCTTTGGTGCAGATCCAGTACCGTGTCAATCCTGATTTATCAATTATTTGCAGTCTATTGAATTATAATCTAAATGTTCTGAGAGTAGGAATAAAGATCTGTTCAGATCTCCCTCCTGGATGGAGATGTGGCGGGATCTCTCCAAAACACACCCTTAAAGTTACAGTAGAAACAGGGCAATATAAATAGCATACTACCCCAAACCGTCAGAGACTCCTCCTCACTCACCACATTCAAAACATCACTGAAGTCTCACCTGTTCAGCACTGCCTTCAACCACTGAAGGTCACCTCACCTTCTGTCTCCTTTTTCTGCTCGTTTACTTATTTATCTATTTATTCACTTCTCTATGTTCTAGAAATCCCTGTAAAGCGTCTTTGAGTGTTTGAAAAGCGCTATATAAATGTAATGCATTATTATTATTATTATTATACTGTCTGCTGGGACCCAGACTAAACAATGAGAATGGTAGCTTGACTGCAATGCTCCCACTGTGTTTTTCAGTGGGTGTGAGATACTGCATTGGGTTTAGAAAGATTGGCTGAGAAACAAAGAAACAAGGAAGTGCAGTTGCTAGTTTATGAAAGAGGACACAGAGTGCTGGTGTATCTCAGCGGATCAGGCAGCATCTCGGGATAGGCGACATTTTGAGTGAGGACCGTTCCCAACCTGAAATGTTATTTATAAATGTTCTCCTGAGATGCTGCCTGATCTGCAGAGCTACTCCAGCACTTTGTGTCTTCCTTTGGCTCAGAAACACCCGGATCCAAGTAAAGTTGTGGAATTGTTATGTCCAAATCTCAAAACATCAAATTTATAAAGATAAATTGAAAAATTCTTGATCACAAAGTGTTTTATTCCAAACTTATTTTAGATACCTAGATATATAACTGGTTTAATTCTTGCATATTTGTTTACCAGCTCAGGTGTAAATTCTGCTTTACAGATTAAACTGCAGTTGTACTTACATCATAGAAAATACTGAGCTAAAAATTCAAACAGATCATAATCTATATAACCACCTTAAGGCCATGCACACTTTCCAGCTGATAGCTAATTAATTAGGCCCTCTCAATTGAGCAACATTTTGAGTGATATTATATGCAAATTGAGCAACATTGTGTTGTCCTGCCTCTCACAAGTGCCCTACAGACTGATGACCACTGCTAATTAAAATCGGCCGTTTTTACATTTTACTTAGGAAAATAATCCACATGGCAATTTTCTGCTACCATTAAAGTCATAAGAATGCCCACCTGATTTCCACCTCGCCAGGATAAAGCTTGTTTATGGCTGCTTGATTCCAATCAGATAGAAATTTCAGCGAGAACTTCGTGACGCAAAGGTAAACAAGCAAACATCAAAGTAGGGCCCTGTGGAGCGCACAGCCACTCGGTGATCACTCCAGCTGACAACAGAATGCTGTCTCTCCTCCTGCCCCACTTGTATTCCTTTAACATATTCAACAGTGCAGAATTTAATACATGGTTGCTGCAGCTCAAAAGCTAACATATAAAATTTGGCTCTTCCCTTTTGCAAACATTAGCAGAGTGTGTGTGAGGTTGCCTCCCGAGTCAGAAATTATCTTACTGTTTAAAAATACTAAGCTGTGGAACTGGAAGAGAGGTGTGACCCTTTCTCCACAAGAATCTCAAAAAAAACATTCACGATGGTGAGGCCAGTTTTTTTTATTGGTTCTTGGCAAAATATGAATGGGTCTCCTTGACGTTACTGCAATAAGGCGAATGATAATTCATTCATGTTCTGTCCTTATCTGCTTCAAAAAAACCTCCACCATTCAAGTCCCGCAGAAAAATAAAATGACCTCTCCCATGGCTACCATCCACCAGTTCTAACATCCACCGTGATGAAGTGCTTTGAAAGATCGGAACTGCCCCGTGGTTGTGCCATCCTTCCAGACAATCTAGACCCCTGCAATCTGCGTATCAGAAAAATAAGCCGACAGAGGATGCTCTCTCTTTTAGACTACATTCTGCCCTGGATCAACTTGACATTAAGACAATAAGAATACTTATGTCAGGATGATTTTTGTTGACTTCAGCTCAACCGTCAATGTCATAATTCCAAATAAGGTCAATCCCTAAACTTCTGGACCTTGGCCTTGGAACCATCATTTGCAACTGGCTTCTGGATTTCGGAAAATGCAGATCTCAGCGGGTTCATCGGTTCAATGGTTCTTTATAGTGAAATGTTTTGTTATTGTGAAATGCACAGTGAAATTGATTTTCCATATCTCACACATGCACAAGTAGCCACATTTTGGCGCCATTTACCAAAGAAAAAGTCCAGAGTCTGGTCCACTTTCTGGATGTACTGGAGCACACCCAATCCAGGTAAGCCCCAGGCTGCCGCAGGGCCTCTTCCTTCGTCCTCGACCCGCTTGGCCTGCGAACCGATGTCCTTCTACTTGCCCGACCGCCTTTGTGTCCCTGCATCTGATCTTGTAGACACTGAAGGTAATACCCCAATCCCTCTCCTACCAGTCCACTCCTTGCATCCAACGTCGCCAGCAGCTCCCTCCTCCTTGACTCTCCAGTGTTCGGGGCTGAGCACGGCAGCTTCCGGGGATTCCCCTGCAGGCAGCAGCCCACCGGGTCCTTCTTCGCAGCGGCGAACCAGGCCTGCCACCGCACGTGGCATGTGGCAGTTAGAATTGGTCATAACATTTCCTCCACCCTACCCGCAAATAGACACAAAATGCTGGAATAACTCAGCATCTCTCTAAGGAATGGGCAACGTTTCAGGTCGAGACCCTCAGTTACTCCAGCATTTTGTGTTTATCTTTGGTTTAAACCAGCATCTGCAGTTCCATTCTACAACCCTACACTCAAGAACGATGTCCCTTTGGATTGTGTGATATTTCCTTGCTCTACTCCATGTACAGCCATGCCTGCATGGCCAAGAACAACACCAACTGGGTCTTTACGTTCACTGATGATACCACTATTTTCAGCTGGGTTTAGTATGCTAAAGAGATTGAGAATCTAGTGTCATGGACAATGACCTTGCCTGAATGTCGGCAGTACAAAAGAGTTTGTGGGTGACCAAAAGAAGTGAGGATATGAACACAACCCTGTCCCCATCAATGGAGCTGCTGGCATCCATATCACCAGCAACCTCATCTGTCCATTGACATTGATGTGGTGATCAAGAAAGTGCATCAGCATACTTAATTTCTTAGGCACCAGAGAAGATTCATCATGTCCATGGGGATTTTCTCCACCTTCTACAGATGCACTATAGAAAGTATTCTCAAGGGATGCATCTATCTCAGCTTGGTACAGCAACTACTCTACTCGACCACCTAAATCTGCGTAGTGATGAGCGCAGCCCAGTCCATCACAGCCTCATCACTTCATTCCCACCCAGTCTATCTTCACGGTGTTTTGCATCAGGAGGACTGGAAGCATTGGGAAGGCTGCTTGTCACCTTGCCCATTCTCTGGGAGAATATACAGGAGCTTGACATCCCAGACATCCAGGCAAGAACAGCTTCTTCCCCATTGCTGTCCAATTCCAGAACCAATGACCTCTTTCCCCCATTCCCGGAGGTGCTGCCACATACTCTCACTCTTAACTTGACCTCATATGGTTATTCTGCCATTGTACTTTAATATTCTTTTGCACTACTTAGATATTGCCTTATAATCTTGCAACATTCTCTGTTTTACACTTAAACTTGTATTTGTATTTATCAATATTGTATGCATATTTGTTACTCTGCAAGCTTTATGTGTACAAGGAATTTCATTGCACCGGGTGTATACAATGATAAACGGATCTAATCTAATCTGTATTTTTGCTCCATCTCTGGTGAACATTTACTATATATTTAAGTATGTTGAAATCACAGGATAAATTTGAAATGCGGTACAAATCAGGCTGTCAAAAAGAATAGCCATTTTGAATTTGATTTGTATTAAAATAAAATCCTATTACTTTTCCTAGTCCAAAGAAAAATGTTTTTTCTGATGAATATATTTCCTGAATCTTCCATCTGCACACCTGGGATGCAGGGACAGGAGATTAAAAGATCTTAGCATACTCTTTGGAGGACCTGCCTGACACTGAGAAGAAATTACATGTGTGGAAGGAGAGAAGAGTCTGAGATGAGAGAAGCTTGAGTCAAAGAGCAAAGGATGGTCCATTAGTTTTAATCTGCATCATGGGGAGTAAAGCAGGAAAGATGGGTTAGAGGTACACAGTCGCAAATATGCAAGACATGGAGATAAGTGAACAAGGGGGCATCTAATGTGGGCAAATAGACTGGATGGTTGCACATAAATAGTGCTCCACTCAGAGGAACACAGGCACAAATGTGCGAGATAAGGAGATAAGTGAACCAGGGGGTATCTAATGTGGGCAAATAGGTTAGATGGCTACACGTGACCTGTGCTCCACTCAGTAAGATTAAATTACACAGTGAAGCTGAGGGCCTTAGTAATCCAGTCTGCTCAGGGAAGTCATATACTGTACAGCACAATTCTGATGAATGACTTATTCCTACACAGTCCACAATTTGCCTTGTAGGGAAACTGAAAAACTGCATTAATTTTTTTGTGTAGCTACACATGAAGTAATTTGTTATTCAACTATAAAGACACCAGGCTAGACAATTTAACCTCCAAGGCATTGGGAGTAAGTCAAAACACAGTGGTCCACAATGACGTTGTATTATGTACTTAAATGCGCGTAGTATAAAAAATAAAGTGGATGAGCTTGAGGCTCAGTTAGTCATGGGCAAGTATGATGTTGTAGGGATCACTGAGACATGGCTACAAGAGGACCAGGGCTGGGAACTGAATATTCAGGGGTATACAACGTATAGAAAAGACAGACAGGTGGGCAGAGGGGGTGGGGTTGCTCTGATGGTAAGGAATGATATTCATTCCCTTGCAAGGGGTGACATAGAATCAGGAGATGTTGAATCAGTATGGATAGAAATGAGAAATTGTAAGGGTAAAAAGACCCTAATGGGAGTTATCTATAGGCCCCCAAACAGTAGCCTCGACATAGGGTGCAAGTTGAATCAGGAGATAAAATTGGCATGTCAAAAATGTAATGCTACAGTGGTTATGGGAGATTTCAACATGCAGGTAGACTGGGAAAATCAGGTTGGAAATGGACCCCAGGAAAGAGAGTTTGTAGAGTGCCTTCGAGATGGATTCTTAGAACAGCTTGTACTGGAGCCTACCAGGGAGAAGGCAATTCTGGATTTAGTGTTGTGTAATGATCCTGATCTGATAAGGGGACTAGAGGTAAAAGAACCATTAGGAGGCAGTGATCACAACATGATAAGTTTTACTCTGCAAATGGAAAGGCAGAAGGGAAAATCGGAAGTGTCGGTATTACAGTATAGCAAAGGGGATTACAGAGGCATGAGGCAGGAGCTGGCCAAAATTGATTGGAATGAGGCCCTAGCAGGGAAGACGGTAGAACAGCAATGGCAGGTATTCCTGGGAATAATGCAGAGGTTGCAGGATCAATTTATTCCAAAGAGGTGGAAAGACTCTAAGGGGAGTAAGAGACACCTGTGGCTGACAAGGGAAGTCAGGGACAGCATAAAAATTAAGGAGAGGAAGTATAACATAGCAAAGAAGAGTGGGAAGACAGAGGATTGGGACTCTTTTAAAGAGCAACAAAAGTTAACTAAAAAGGCAATACGGGGAGAAAAGATGAGGTACGAGGGTAAACTAGCCAATAATATAAAGGAGGATAGCAAAAGTTTTTTTAGGTACGTGAAGAGGAAAAAAATAGTCAAGGCAAATGTGGGTCCCTTGAAGACAGAAGCAGGGGAATTTATTATGGGGAACAAAGAAATGGCAGACGAGTTAAACCGTTACTTTGGATCTGTCTTCACTGAGGAAGATACACACAATCTCCCAAATGTTCTAGGGGCCGGAGAACCTAGGGTGATGGAGGAACTGAAGGAAATCCACATTAGGCAGGAAATGGTGTTGGGTAGACTGATGGGACTGAAGGCTGATAAATCCCCAGGGCCTGATGGTCTGCATCCCAGAGTACTTAAGGAGGTGGCTCTAGAAATAGTGGAAGCATTGGAGATCATTTTTCAATGTTCTATAGATTCAGGATCAGTTCCTGTGGATTGGAGGATAGCAAATGTTATCCCACTTTTTAAGAAAGGAGGGAGAGAGAAAACGGGTAATTATAGACCAGTTAGTCTGACATCAGTGGTGGGGAAGATGCTGGAGTCAATTATAAAAGACGAAATTGCTGAGCATTTGGATAGCAGTAACGGGATCATTCCGAGTCAGCATGGATTTACGAAGGGGAAATCATGCTTGACAAATCTACTGGAATTTTTTGAGGATGTAACTAGGAAAATTGACAAGGGAGAGTCAGTGGATGTGGTGTACCTCGACTTTCAGAAAGCCTTCGACAAGGTCCCACATAGGAGATTAGTGGGCAAAATTAGGGCACATGGTATTGGGGGTAGGGTACTGACATGGATAGAAAATTGGTTGACAGACAGAAAGCAAAGAGTGGGGATAAATGGGTCCCTTTCGGAATGGCAGGCAGTGACCAGTGGGGTACCGCAAGGTTCGGTGCTGGGACCCCAGCTATTCACGATATACATTAATGACTTAGACGAAGGGATTAAAAGTACCATTAGCAAATTTGCAGATGATACTAAGTTGGGGGGTAGTGTGAATTGTGAGGAAGATGCAATAAGGCTGCAGGGTGACTTGGACAGGTTGTGTGAGTGGGCGGATACATGGCAGATGCAGTTTAATGTAGATAAGTGTGAGGTTATTCACTTTGGAAGTAAGAATAGAAAGGCAGATTATTATCTGAATGGTGTCAAGTTAGGAGGAGGGGGAGTTCAACGAGATCTGGGTGTCCTAGTGCATCAGTCAATGAAAGGAAGCATGCAGGTTCAGCAGGCAGTGAAGAAAGCCAATGGAATGTTGGCCTTCGTAACAAGAGGAGTTGAGTATAGGAGCAAAGAGGTCCTTCTACAGTTGTACCGGGCCCTGGTGAGACCGCACCTGGAGTACTGTGTGCAGTTTTGGTCTCCAAATTTGAGGAAGGATATTCTTGCTATGGAGGGCGTGCAGCGTAGGTTCACTAGGTTAATTCCCGGAATGGCGGGACTGTCGTATGTTGAAAGGCTGGAGCGATTGGGCTTGTATACACTGGAATTTAGAAGGATGAGGGGGGATCTTATTGAAACATATAAGATAATTAGGGGATTGGACACATTAGAGGCAGAGAACATGTTCCCAATGTTGGGGGAGTCCAGAACAAGGGGCCACAGTTTGAGAATAAGGGGTAGGCCATTTAGAACGGAGATGAGGAAGAACTTTTTCAGTCAGAGGGTGGTGAAGGTGTGGAATTCTCTGCCTCAGAAGGCAGTGGAGGCCAGTTCGTTGGATGCTTTCAAGAGAGAGCTGGATAGAGCTCTTAAGGATAGCGGAGTGAGGGGGTATGGGGAGAAGGCAGGAACGGGGTACTGATTGAGAGTGATCAGCCATGATCGCATTGAATGGCGGTGCTGGCTCGAAGGGCTGAATGGCCTACTCCTGCACCTATTGTCTATTGTCTATTGTCTATTGTCAGCACTTCTTGTTTTTGAAATTATAATTAGACATTTGATTCTCTAATAATAATCAAGGGTGCAAATAAACATACCACATTGTAGACACTGTACTTTTTCCTCTGGATCTGTAACACTATAGTGCTGCAAAACTATATTTTGCACTCTGTTATTTTTCTCTTTGTCTACCAGTTGTTATTGTGCATGGCTTGATAGTATTCATCTACAATGTTATCTGGTTTAATTAAATAGCACACAAACTCAAAAGCTTTTCACTGTATTTCGGTACATGTGACAATAATAAACCAATACCTATACCAATAGCAGTATCTGAAGAAGGGTCTCGACCCCAATGTCAACCCTTCCTTCTCTCCAGAGAAGGAGTCTGAGTCTGAAGTCTGAAGAAGGGTCTCGACCCGAAACGTCACCCATTCCTTCTCTCCAAGATGCTGCCTGACTTGCTGAGTTACTCCAGCATTTTGTGATACCTTCTCTCCTCACTGCCTGTCTCACTGAGTTACTCCAGCATTTTGTGTCTATCTCTAATGTACAGAACATTGTGACAACCACTGACTTATGGTGATTGTCAAATTGGTTTTTAATCAACAGAATATATCAAAAGTTGGGGAAGGGCAAAATGTGAGAAAAGATCAAAAGAATGGGAAAGAGATCCAACATCTCACAGAAAACCACAAATACTGGAATTTAGAATAAGTTGTCATTACATAATTGGACGGATGGAAATACAATGGCTCAACCATTGTCCTTGATGGATCTACAGTTCACATGCAATCGGGCAAGAATACATCATATATTTTCAGAGAAACAAAACTGCAAGTACACAAGAGCAGCCTACTAAATACGAATTGTGATCACCAGGATTAAATTAAAACGTGATAAAAGTAGACTGTGATATCTTTATGGTAAATATTCCAAAAAACTATAGCTGCACAAACGAGGTTAATCACAAAAGTCCAGTATAGCACAGCGGAGAAGGTGTCCATTTCCCCATCTGTTTCAGTCCTGATTCTTTCAAATCATTTCCCACCAAAGGGCCTGTCCCACTTAGGCGATTTTTTAGGCGACTGCCGGCGACTGTCAAAGTCATAGCAGATCGCCAAAGTTTTCTTTTACGCTACGACAATGACTACTACAATGCCGAGTCAGGTCGATACAAGTTACTTTTTTTGTGAAACTAGCACCTGGCTAAGAGATTACACTGTCTTTGGAAATATCGCGCAATTCCCACGCTTACCTGACCGTCAAACTATCGCCTCCAATCTGCCTGTCAAATGTCCTGACGGTTAAAAAATTGGTTTTATCAAAACTATCTTCTGGTAGCTTCTACTGCCTTTTCTTAATTTAATATTACGTGCTTCTAAGTGCATCTGCGACAACCTAGCAAACCTGGGGACAACATGCGACAGCGCCCGCAATAAGCTACGATACGTGGTGACAAGCCAGCTGTCGCCGAGAAATTTCTATCTGGAATTTTTTTCCGTGATGTGCTGAGACCCGCTACGATTCATTGAAGACTCCTCACGATCATGCCTGCGACACCCCGGCAAACGTTCGGCGACAGCCTAGTCACTGGCAGTCGCCTTAAAATCACCTTAAGTGGGACAGGCCCTTTAATCTCATTCCCCATTCTTACCCACATTGCTGCATATTTTGTTCCTGGAGTAGGTTTAAATGGTGTTTATTTTAACAAACAGAGAAGATCTTATTTGAGACATGTACAAAACCCAAACTAAATATATTTTCCCAAATTTTTATTGCAATCACTATAAATGTCCAAATCTATTATCTGTTTCTAAATGAAATAATTATGTACTGAAACTGATGAAAAAACAATAGCTAGTATGAGAGTGTGCAAACATTGAGTAGATCACCAATACACCCACACAGCAGAATGATTCAATTTTGTTTAGAACATAGAACAGTACAGCAAAGGAACAATGGTTGTGCTGAACATGATGCTTAGGTGGACTGATCTTATCTACCTGCACATGATCCATATCCCTCTATTCCCTGCACTTCCATGCGCCTATTTAGAAGTCTCTTAAACACCACTGTTGTATCTGCCTTCATCACCGCCTGTGGCCATGTGCTCCAGGCCCCCACCACCCTCTGCGTAAAGGACATGTCTTGCACATCTCCATTAAACTTTCTCCTCTCACCTTATATCTATACCCTCTATGAGTAGAGTGATACAGTGTGGAAACAGGCCCTTTGGCCCAACTCGCCCACACCGCCAACAATGTCCCAGCTACCCTAGTCCCACTTGCCTGCGCTTGGTCCATATCCCTCCAAACCTGCCCTATCCAAGTACTTGTCTAACTGTTTCTTAAACGATGAGATAGTCCCAGCCTCAACTACCTCCTCTGGCAGCTTGTTCCATACACCCACCACCCCTCGGATTCCTATTAAATCTTTTCCCCTTCACCTTGAACCTATCTCCTCTGGTCCTCGATTCCCCTACTCTGGGCAAAAGAATGTGCATCCACCCGATCTATTCCTCTCATGATTTTGTATACCTCTATAAGATCTCCCCTCATCCTCTTGCATTCCATGGAAGTGAAACCCAGCCTACACAACCTCTCCCTATAGTTCACTCCCTCTAGTCCTGGCAACATCCTCATAAATTCTGAACCCTTTCAAGCTTGACAATATTTTTCTACAACATGGTGCTCAGAACTGAACACAATATTCTAAATGCAGTCTCGCCAATGTCTTATACAATTGCAACATGACCTCCCAACTTATATACTTAATACTGATGAAGGCCAAAATGCCAAAAGCCTTTTTGACCATCTTATCTACCTACGACTCGACCTTCAAGGAACCATGTACCTGTATTCCTAGATCCCTCTGCTCTAAAACACTATCAATTTATTGTGTAGGTCCTGCCCTTGTACGACATCCCAAAATGCATCCCCTCACACTTCTCTGTTTTAAACTACTGTTGGACATTTCCACCCTGGGCAAAAGGTTCTGATTGTCTAGCCTATCTATGCCTTTCACAATATACTTCTATCAAGTCTTCCCTCAACATTCCAGAGAAAACAATCCAAGTCTATCTAACCTCTCCCTGCAGCTGAACCCCTCTAATCCAGGAAGCATTCTGGTAAACCTCCTCTGCATCCTCTCTAAAGCTTCCATATCTTTCCTGTAATGGGACGACCAGAACTGCACGCAATGCCTCAAATGCGTCCCAACCTCAGTCCTATAGAGCTGCATCATGACTTCAGGTTGGGTTTGAAAAAGACCCGACTTTTAAAATAGCACTTTGGTGAAAGTATACATTATCTTCATAAATCTGGCCAATGGTGATAGATGTTATGCATGCAATCGTCCATCATGGAATGTGAATGGGAAATGCTGAACTCTTTATAAGAGTATAATGAGTATCATATATGTTAATTGTGTGTCCACCCACCCAGCATTTTTATATTTCTATCTCGGTAGCTCTGAATACTTTATAAGAGTCCCGTGCTAACGCAAAAGAAATATAAAAATGCTGGGTGGGCGGACACACAATTAACATACCGGAAGTTGCATGAGAATGACTACTTAATTGTGACTCTAAAGATTGTTAAAGATCTGGTATATTAGTTTCTTTATACAGAAAACATAATGGCCAGTGGGACTGTTCTGCTTATGACCTGATCAATTAGTATACGAAGAGAGAACTTGTAACTGCACCATAGTGACTCTTCATATACAAACCCCACTGCAGAGTAATTGGCTTTGTTTTCCCACTCTAATTGGCTGTACAATGTTTTGTTTTTGATTGTTAGATTTTTTCCTTCAACTGTTCTGATTTGCCTCAAGCTATACGACAGACTGTTTGCAGATCTCTGATGGAGTCCCTTTGAAAACGGGGCTACCCAATAAATATAACAAGTTATCACATCCCTGTTTTACTTCCCTCTGGATCGCAAAGGGGGCTCGTGTGTGAATGCATATTCCAACCTTGCACTTCACATCACGCTGTGGCAGGGATGTGTGTTGAAAGCCTGGTTCCACCCAGCCATAATTAATGTGAAGAATTCATAACTAACCATAAAATATTGCATTGTAAGCAAATCAATTTGAGAATATACATCTTATTTTCTGCAAAGTACCCATTAAATCATATTTCTAAGTGGAATAAAAATACTGAAACTAAAGGGCATTAGCTATTATGACATTATGTTGAAATTCCATACTTAAATGAGTTAGACAGGTTACTGATATATAAAGTAAAAAGATTCAATTTATTAATGGTTTTGAATGAAAATATGATTGTGGTTGTTGAAGTAACTCATGTTGAAAACTTCAACAGCATTGCGTTGCTGCAAGTTATGAGCCATTTTCTGTTGATATTGTCCTGTCAGGACTGTCTTGCAAAAGTTTGGTTTTGAGTGACACAAAAGAAGAGATGCTGGTTAGCAATGTACCATAAACTCAAAGTCAGACATGTGACCCCATTTGATGCTGTGTTCTTGAGCCTTCCGGAAATGGCCATTTCTCATTCTCTGCCCCCCATCCCCCCACAGTTACATTCAAAGAAGTCTGAAGCGACATTTGCTGAACCTGTCAAGTACATAACTGCTTGTTTCATTCACTTACCGTAGCAAGCTCCGTCAACCTCCTCGTGGCCAATGCTGCAGACGCATCTTCCCAAAGGTACCAACCAGTCTCCATCGGCACCACAGTAGAGTTTTGGCGTATCTTTCTCCTCTGCATTCTTTACGCAGGAGCCTCGAACTTCGACGAGAGATGAAGAGTCAACTCTGGGGATAGTATCAGGGAACATGGCCAGATTGCGGAAAGTAAATGGGCATTTTTTATAGTACACCCGCACAGAGACCAGAGCGATGCAAGCTCCAATATCCTGAAAGGCCAAGTAAAATCCCTTTTTGGTTATTGGCCCAACCTCACGGATTTCAGTGTTTAGCTTAAGTATACGGTCTCCAAGGTCCATTTGTGTAAAGCTCTCATCGGCTGCAATTGTATCAATTTTAGTATATTGGCTTTGTTTGAATTTAATCCCATGAGACTCATTTGATTCCATGTAATGCAGGTTGAATGTTTCCTTGCAGGTTCCAAGAACCCAGGGAATGCTGTTACAGTCCCTCAGGGTGAACTTTAATTCCACGTACACTTTCTGTGCTGCCTCACGGGAAATCCAGTTTGTTCGCAGCCAGTTGTTTTGATTTGGTTCCATCACATTGCAGACCTGGTAGGTGTGGATGGGACTGTTGTGTTCATCCATTTCTGGGATAGCATCCCACTGCAAAACAGAAAGGAAAATCATATGTATACAAAGAGGAGCTCTACTTTCAGTCATAAGAACAGAATACTTGAAACATGATATTCAAAAAAATTAGAAAAGATCACTTGCAACTTATAATCTTGAACTGCAGTCTCTTAACTGCCTGATGAAAAAGCACTGGTAAAAGTACTCATTTGGGCAGCACAGTGGCGTAGCGGTAGAGTTGCTGCCTTACAGCGCCAGAGACCCGTGTTCGATCCTGACCTCAAATGCTGTCAGTACGGAGTTTGTACGTTTTCCCTATGACCCTGTTTTCCCTGTATGTTCTCCCTGTTTTCACCGGGTGCTCCTGTTTCCTCCCACACTCCAAAGACGTACAGGTTTGTAGGTTAATTGGCTTCAGTAAGATTGTAAATTGTCCCTTGTGTGTAGGATAGTGCTAGTGTTCGGGGTGATGTCTGGTCGGCATGGACTCGGTGGGCCGAAGGTACTGTTTCCATGCTGTATGTCTAAAGTCTAAATAGATAAGATTGGGCAAGTAACAAATCCCAGCTCAGGACTAAAAAAACTCCTTCAATTGGAATGTGTTTGGCTTTGTCATTATAATACTGTATTACGTTGTGTTTTATGAACTGCATTTTGAACACCAGAGTTACAAAATAATTGTAACTTATACAAGGATAAATACCTTTGCTATGATGAATACTGTAATATATTTTCAATAGATGTGCATGCTGTTCACATTAAATACACTAGAGAAGGTCACAGCACAACAATGAAATATGTTTGATAAGCTAGTTAAACTGGAGCTATGGAAGAGACAGGGAGATGGGGAACAGAGAGAGTGTGGGATGGTGTGGGAGGCAAAACAATAGAAAAGATGCCAAGCAGATAATTTGCGATGAGGAATACCGTAATGCAATGATTCGGAGGACTTACGCCAGGATTCCATGAACAACAGGCATTTATATTAGAGTGCCTGGTGTTAAGAGAATGCCATGTATTTAACAGAAGTAGAAAATTTTAGAAACAACCAGTTATCCAACAACTATGGGGAGAGAAACGCAGTCAATTTTTCAAAATATTGATTTTTTTTCTATCCCCGCATTTCTTATTTGATTAATATTTCTGGGTGTTTCTATTTCTGCAGATGCTGGAAAACGGAACTGTTTTCTACTTCAATTTCATATTTTACAAATGCTTTGACTTCCAGGCTACTGGAAGAAAGGTGATCTTGCAAGGAGAAATTTCTCTTTCATTTTAACCATGCAATTTGGTAATGTGTCAGTCTCTTCAATGAGGTGGAAGTGGAGGAGCATGTAACTTTACATGATCCATAGGCTGGATTTAGAAAAAAATACATTATCAGCATAACTATTTCACATTTTACACTATCGTAAGAATTTCAATGAAATTACAACTATCCATTTCAACATCTGACCCTTCATTCTATTAATCAGTGTGTGCTCAGGCTGAATCTGTTACTGTGGAGGTTCGACATCTAGTTTGTCACATTTTCTCCATCTTCATCTTATACTTCAATCTTTCACTTCCATCTTGTCACTCCTCAGCCACCAGAACATTGAACCATTCATTTTAGCTGTTCACGATTGATTTTGCAGACACTGACCCCGATTGTGTCCCCTTCTCCATCCTTCATGGACATTACCTACTTGAGAACGACCCAGGACCTTGTTAAATACAATTGGAATAATCTATTCTGCCCTTTTTAAATTTGTATCGTTCCAGGCAGGTGGGCGGCACGGTTGCGCAGCGGTAGAGTTGCTACCTTACAGCGAATGCAGCGCCGGAGACTCAGGTTCGATCCTGACTACGGGCGCCGTCTGTACGGAGTTTGTACGTTCTCCCCGTGACCTGCGTGGGTTTTCTCCGAGATCTTCAGTTTCCTCCCACACTCCAAAGACGTACAGGTATGTAGGTTAATTGACTGGGTAAATGTAAAAATTGTCCCTAGTGTGTGTAGGATAGTGTTAATGTGCGGGGATCGCTGGGCGGCGCGGACTCGGTGGGCTAAAGGGCCTGTTTCCGCGCTGTATCTCTAAATCTAAATCTAAATCTAAATTGTCTGTTCCCCATTTTCTTCCTCCAAAGAAATTTAATGCAATACTTCTACTTTCTGGAATAACAAACTGCAGTCTTGGATAGCTTACAATCCAATGGTATGAACATTGAATTCTATAATTTTAGGTAACACCACCACCCTTTTTCATCCCTCTCTTTCCTATGCCCCACCCTAGTGCGCACCCATTTCTCCCACTATCCAGCCGCCACTTTCTCCTCTCCCACACCACCCCGTCCCTTCTGCCTATAACCCTCACTTTGGCTTTACATTTCATTCCTCCTCTCCATTTCAGACATTTTTTTGTCTCCGTTTCACCTCTAGCCTTTGACAATGCATCTGCCAATCAACCCCCCTCCCTTGTATCCACCTATCACTTGCCAGGCTATGTCCTATCCCCACCTCTTTTCCAGCTTCTCCGCTCTACTACAATCACTGATGAAGGGACTCATCCTGAACCAGAGTCTTTCCATGTTGTGCAGAAATGCTGCTTAACCCACTCAGTTACTCCAGAACTTTATGATTTTTTGCTAAACTGGATTATCATGTTTCCAGAAACTGAAGTCCGCTGTGTTTCCATTCATTTGCAAAAAGGCCTCTTAAAACCCTTATCCAGAATGCTTTCAGCCTTTTCTCCCTTGAAATCTCATTTTTTCCACATGACCACTTTTATTCCTGTAAAAAGGCAAGTCATTTTTATATTATTAGTTACTGTTAGTTGGAGTTGAGTGCAGAATTATTGATTTTTCCAGATGTGTATTCTGGTGCTAAGACCTTTTTTTGTCCCACTGCTATATTGCAAGGACAAAGCATGACGTTATATCAAGACAAGACAATGCAGACTTGTCATCAATAGTGCTGAGCTAGATCCCAACTAGTTCTGAACAATATCATTGGGAGGGTGAAATGAAAGCACCAAGATTGATTTCTGACGATTGACATCGAAACAATGGTCCTGACCCGAAATGCCACCTGTCCATGTTCTCCAGGGATGCTGCCTGACCTGCTGAGTTACTCCAGCGCTATGTGTTTTTTGACATCTTAGGCTGATACTAGACTGTGATTCCTCTGGATAGAGATATCGTCGGGGAAGGAAGGAAATTGAATAGTTCCACTTTGAGCCTCACTGCAATAATACACACCTTGGTACTTTGAGATTTACTTTTCTAAAGATAGCAATGAATAATCTGACAGCTATGTTTGGCTCTGTTATTAACTTAGTCAAGTCGACTTACAAAAGGATATTGGTCGAAAACACAGGAAATTCTTCACTTTACCCTGTTATTTGAAGAACAAATTTCAGTACTGGCTTACCTTCAGGTTTAGGTTTATTATCGTCACATGTACCGATGTACAGTGAAAACCTTTGTTTTGCATACTATCCAATCAAATCAGATAATACTATACATAAATACAATCAAGCCAAACTCAAGTATGATAGGTAGAACAGAGGGAAAGATACAGAGTGCAGGATATAGTTCTCAGCATTGTAACGCACAGGTTCCAGAGACAATGTTCCATGTCTGCAATGGGGTAGAGGAGAATCGGACTGTACCCTAGCTTAGTGGAGTACAGCTCAGAAGGAAAGATGAAGCTGTTGCTGAGAACCAAGATTTTATCACAAGCAAATTGCAATTGAACTGTATCCTGTCCATGCACATCAACATTCATTAGCAATTAATTCCCATTTATGAAATACAATGAAAATCTGCACCCACTTCTCTATGATTCATGTTTTGCACAACTTGGATTACTCTTGTTTACAAACAGAGCACTAAAACACTTAGAAATCACAAATCAATAAAAATGTACAAAAATATGAAAACGCTGGTTTAATTAATCCTTCCATGTGTGCAGGATGCTTATACCAACCATTTTTCCCCACAGCTAACCAATCCAAAGTTGTCTTTATCCTGAGTAAATTCCTTAAGTAATCACATCTAGGATTAATTGTGTCAAATATGAAAATAAACTAGCCGTTTACAGCAGGAAAGCACGATAGCAAATCCAAACTTTGCTATCAGATGTCTGATTCACATCTAATAATGATGCCAATCGTTGTATAAAGTAGGTGTACACTTCTTGCAAATATAAATTGAAACTCCTAGTTCCAGGAGACAATGTCAATGAACAATCCAAAAGAAAACCAACCGGGATGTTTCACAGACAGCTCCATCTGCATTGCAGAGAAATATTCCAAAGTGCTTGAATTTTGCTCACATGACCATGTGTGTTTTTGAGATTATAACTCACGAGAGAAAATATTATGCTTTGCTCAATAATCATTCTGCAGATAACTCATACTGAGGGTTAGATGAGCCAGGAGGGACTGGAACCTGGGAGAGGAGGCACAGAAATGCAAAATTGCAAAGGTCTCCTCTTCCCTTCAGCCTCTCTCACAACCAGGCAGCCACTGGACTACTGGCATCTGGCTACCTTGGGGATTGTGTCTTTAAGGACTCATAATCCTTTTCAAGTGTTGCAAAGTTAATCGGCAGAAGCTGCATCCAGCTGCCACTGGGTTTGATGCAGGCCTTCACTCAATGCATCATTGGAGAAGGTATTCACCTCGACTCCATTGCACATGTTTCAACTATGAATTTTGTGGGGACATGGAAAGTGCTGTCAGAGGACATAGTTGAGGCAGGTACTGCAACAACATTTCATAGACATTTGGACGGGTACATGAATAGGAAAGGTTTAGAGACATATGTGCCAAACATGGGCAGGTGGGTCTAGTGTAGACAGGGTATCATTTTCAGCCTGGGCAAGTTAGGCCGAAGGGCCTGTTTCCATGCTGTATAACTCTATGAGACTGTCATTTATACCTTCAATATCTGGTGTGGATTGTGCTGGCTACTGCTCCAATTTCATACCATTATTTAAGTTTATTTCTTGTATCCGTATGAAGAACTCTGTTTGTACCCTTTCATGGTTATAAGGACACGGAGAGGAGCAAAACAAAGTCATTTGACCTTTGAAGTTATTCTACCATTCAGAAAATATCCCGTAGTTCCAATTGTCTGTCCTATCCATCCATAACTTCCTTAGTATCCAAAAAATGTTGGCTTGAATTCACACAATGCACCCAGTCATTAGAGGTAGAGAATTATGAAAATTCATCCTCACACTGAAGATATTTCTGCTCATCCTACTCCAAAATGACCAAAGCCTTACCCCAAATCCGTGCCCCTTGAGAGAAAGAGTGGATATAGTTTCAACAATATATCAAATACATCACTAAGATGCAAACTGCTACCCTTCTCTATTGTACTAAATGATAGTTTAATGCACATACTGATAGAACAAGAAACAAGGATAGTTGTAAAAAAAATCTATATAGAAAATATGCAATAAAACAAAAGCGTTTATCAGTAAATGTCAGTCTATATTATGGCTCCACGTAACATGAACAAATACCCATTACCAAACTAAGTCCACTGAGTTACTCCAGCACTTTGTGTCTATCTTTGGTATAAACCATCATCTGAAGTTCCTTCCTATTACACTTTTAACCACATTTGGTGTAAAATCCTCTACTCAGCACCATACAAGAGGGCGCTCCAACATTTTTTCAAACATGGAACTCCCATTCCTGACTAATGCAGATTGTTTCAGCTAATCAATGTCTTGACCACCAATCCTTCTCCAGATTTCTGATGAGTTCTTAAAAATTGGCCCTCTGCTGCAGTGCCCTCCATAACGTTTGGGACAAAGACCCATCATTTATTTATTTTTCTCTGTACTCCACAATTTGAGATTTGTAATAGAAAAAAAATCACTTGTGGTTAAAGTGCACATTGTCAGATTTTAATAAAGGCCATTTGTATACATTTTGGTTTAACCATGTAGAAATTACAGCTGTGTTTATACATGGTCCCCCCATTTCAGGGCACCATAATGTTTGGGGCACAGCAATGTAATGTAAACGAAAGTAGTAATGTTTAGTATTTTGTTGCATATCCTTTGCATTCAATGACTGCTTGAAGTCAATGATTCATGGACATCACCAGTTTCTGGGTGCCTTCTCTGATGATGCTCTGCCAGGCCTGTATTGCAGCCATCTTTAGCTTATGCTTGTTTTGGGGGCTAGTCCCCTTCAGTTTTCTCTTCAGCATATAAAAGGCATGCTCAATTGGGTTCAGGTCAGGTGATTGAGTTGGCCGCTCAAGAATTTACCATTTTTTAGCTTTGAAAACTTCTTTGTTACTTTAGCCATATGTTTGGGATCATTGTCTTGCTGCAGAATGAACCGCCGGCCAATGTTTTGAAGCATTTGTTTGAACTTGAGCAGATAGGATGTGTCTATACACTTCAGAATTCATTATGCTACTACCATCAGCAGTTGTATCATCAATGAAGATAAGTGAGCCAGTACCTTCAGCAGCCACACATGCCCAGGCCATAACACCCCCACCACTGTGTTTCGCAGATGAGGTGGTATGCTTTGGATCTTGGGCAGTTCCTTCTCTCCTCCATACTTTGCTCTTGCCATCACTCTGATATAAGTGAATCTTCGTCTGATCCGTCCACAAGACCTTTTTCCAGAACCTTGGTTGCTCTTTTAAGTACTTATTGGCAAACTGTAACCTGACCATCCTATTTTTGCAGCTAACCAGTGGTTTGCATCTTGCAGTGTAGCCTCTGTATTTCTGTTCATGAAGTCTTCTGTGGACAGTGGTCATTGACAAATCCACACCTGACTCCTGAAGAATGTTTCTGATCTGTTGTTCAGGTGTTTGGTGGTTTTTCTTTATTATAGAGAGAATTCTTCTGCCATCAGCTGTGGAATTCTTCCTTGGTCTGCCAGTCCCTTTGCGATTAGTTAACTTACCAGTGCTCTCTTTCTTCCTAATGATGTTCCAAACAGTTGCTTTTGGTAAGCCTAAGGTTTGGCTGATGTCTCTAACCGTTTTATTCTAGTTTCTCAGTCTCATAATTACTTCTTTGACTCTTATTGGCACAATTTTGGCCCTCATGTTGATAAACAGCAATAAAAGTTTCCAAAGGTGATAGAAAGACTGGGTGCTGAGAGCTCTCTTATACCTGTATGAAGGAGGCAATTAAACACACCTGAGCAATTACAAACACCTGTGAAGCCATGTATCCCAAACATTATGGTGCCCTGAAATGGGGGAACTATGTATAAACACAGCTGTAATTCCTACATGGTGAAACCAAAATGTATGAAAATACCCTTTAATAAAATCTGACAATGTGCACATGTGATTTTTTTCTATTACAAATCTCAAATTGTGGAGTACAGAGACAAATAAATAAATGATGGGTCTTTGTCCCAAATATTATGGAGGGCACTGTACATTGCAAAATAAAATTAGAATACCCGCAGCAAATTCCCAGCTTATGACTTAGAAGTCGCTTACAAGAGAAAATGTAAAATGGTGCAATTTATAGTAAGAACCAGAACCAGAAATGGTCATTGATCGGTCATGAAATTACCATTAAATGTGACTAGAGCACTACATTACAATTCTTAGATCATTCATTTTGAGATATAATGCACACACAAAAAAAATCTTCAGGGGAAACTATTTATCAAGCCTTAACTGTGTAGTAGTAGTGTGTTTGTAATAACTCAATTAGATACCATGTGGCAAAAAAAGAGTAAGACTTTTAGCATCTTTCTTAGAAACATTGAATACCATGGGAAATGCTACAAATAACTATGGATCAGGGTGCAAGTTTAGGGCTTCTGTACCAAACAGTGCATGTGCACAAATCACAGTTACCAGCAATTTCATACAGCAAAAACAGCAAATGCCAAAAAAAATTACTATCATTATCACAAACTCCAAGCCAATGAGCAAGTTAAAATAGCAAACATTTAATAATTTTGAAGCATAGCTCTGTTCACAATAATTTATCAGATGAAAATAGACAAAGACAACCCTTGTTCATGCCTTTATTATTCTCATTTCCTTAAGAATAGGTATTGGTGTTGTCATCTTATCCAAACTCTCTGAAAGGCAAGCATTGCCTGAGGTGCAATACTGCATGAAGGAGAAATATCAATATTTCAAAAGCAAATCAGCAGGCTGAAAGATTGATGTAATTTCAAAGGCCTTCATTACAAAAGGAAAGAAGTGATTTAAAAATAACAAACCACACATGATGGTTTTCTCTACTTTAATACATAGTCTAATATAATTGAAAATGATTGCATCTTGACTTAGTGACAATGTGTATTTTAAGATTTAACTATTTTCCACATCTTGTGATTCAAATCCTTTTCTTTTATTTTTACCAACACAATCAGCAACAATTGCATTGAGGTCATTCTTTTATTAAAGTATAACTTATACAAAATATGCAATCACATTTCAATTTCAGGACAATTCACAAATACATTATTTGTTCTCATTTATAACTTGCATTGGGTTGGACCGTGACATTTTTTCTCTCAGATATATATATGGGTCAAATTTATAGGGGACTATGATTTAAAATCGAGCACTTTTCACCATAAAAAAGTTATGACTTGGAAATTGGATTTTAAAAGCCTATTCTAATTTGTAATCAAATCTCAATTCCAAAATATACTTTGATATAAAGAAAATTTCACATTTATTTCTGAACATTTCATGAATCATTGTCGTAATTCACAACAGGAATTTGTGTATTTGAGATTATTGTAAAGCAGTTAAAAGCAGAATGGGTTCATGGCCAGACTAGTTAACTATGTTGCTTTAACACAATATTTACTCTAATTGTATTCATCCAATGGGAATGCATGCATTAATGGAGTAATCATGGAAATACATGTCATGTTTATCTTACTCCTTTCTTAAGTTAATTTTAAAACATTCCATTCAAAAACAAAAAGAGACTCTTTCAAACTAAATATGAGGAAATATGGTCACCTAAATCTGTGACAGGTTAGAGGAATTGTAGGATCCATGGTATTCTGCTAGATTTGCAGTCATAGTCATGTGGCCCATCAGATCCATGCTGAACTTTTGCCCATCCGAAATATCAGAGAAGCAATACTGACAACTATTCAAGCAGTCAATTGCAAAGACAAAATTCAAGCATTCACAACTTTTAGAGTATCTACCCAAGGAAAAAATGCAAATTAAAAAATTGATATAATTGGCCTTAATTTTAATCGTTCAATTGTCTGATTTATTTTTGTAACCTTTTTTTTAATGCATCTTGGATATTAAAAACATCAAAAGCTTGACAACTTTGATAGAGAGGAAACCTACAGATGTACTGTATCTTTACTTCCTGTCAAAGGTTCCTTTAGAAGTTTCACACCAAGTGGTAAGGTGTGGAGACATAGTTTGGACTGTTAAGGTGCTTGCTGGAAAGTTTTGGCTGCTTCTGACCGGGTGACTGAGGCATCATGCTCAGGCATGAGGTGAGTGAGGACTACTTCCAGTTGCCAACATTGTATGCCTCAGATTTCCTCACACTGTCAATGTCCAGACTTATTTTGAACAAAAGTTTACTTTGCGATATTAAATCTAACTTATAAGGAAAGTATTAATTAAACAAAGAAAATCTTCACATGATAAAAATATTTTATAGTTCATCTTCACATTTAATACTGACAATCCATCAGTCAGAGACAATTAGAAGCCTCAATTATGCTGCCTGTGGAACATTAACATATTGTCCCAGAGTTTCTTTTCAGTGTTAAAATGGGTGACATTTACCAATGACCTTGATGAAACCAGCACCAAGAGATTCAGTGGGATCGGTGGTGTGGATTTGTGTTTGACTATTTGCATGTTCTGTGAGAGATTCATAGTCATCAGCTGTACTGATGGCACAAAGCTGACTCAGCAGCCAATCTGACTGTGGTAGCTTGACCACCAAACCAAGAAATGTAATACTTTGAAGACACAAGGAACTGCAGATGTTGAAATCTTGAGCAAAACACAAAGCGCCGGTGGAAGAAGGAGATACAAAGAACCGCGGATACTGATTTACAAAAAAAAATGTTAGCAAATCACTGAAACAAAACATCTTGTACTGTGTACACACAAGGAACGGAGGATGCTGGAATCTTTAACAAAACACAAAATGCAGGAGAAAGAATGAGATATAAGGAACTGCAGATGCTCATTTCCAAAAAAATACACAAGTGCTGGAGTAACTCAGTGGGGCAGGTGGTATCTCTGGAAAACATGGATAGGCAATGTTTCAATACTGCCTGACTAGCTGAGTTAATCTGGCATTTTGTATATTTTTCTGGAGGAAGAGTGGTCTGAAGTATACCAATGTTAAACGTTTCCTGTCCATTCCCTTCACAAATGCTGCCGAACCCGCCGAGTTCCTCCACAACTTTGTTTTTTGCAATTAAATACTTTAATTATTACAGCATTTTACAAGGAGCAGAATTTTCAATTTACAAGGCTCATCCTCTTCAATTTTTTTCAGCACAAAGAGAGTATAAATTATTCAAGTATACATTAAAGCCAGTGATTGCAAGCACTCTGCATTGACAAAGATGGCAGTAATGCATGTGGAGGAGGAGTAGGGGATCACTGACAATAACGGATTTTTGCATTCAATGGTGCATAGTGCAAATACCACATTGTTGTTGCTTTCATGCTGCTGACGGTTTCAATATTGTCATAACAGCCCATGCCTTAAAAAGTGACAGAATTTATAAAACATGGTTTCTAATAATAATGTTTACTGGTTGCAATAGAATTGAAAGGGAATATCAAAAACCACACGGCAACGTTTTAAGGGCGGGACAGTAGCGTGGCTGATAGAGCTGCCAGAGACCCAGGTTCAATCCTGACCTTGTGTACTGCCAGTGTGGAGTTTGCCCATTCTCCCATGCAACCAGACAGTCCATAGAAGTTCATGGTTGAGATTAGTGTTGTGTTGTGTTCAAAAACCTGATGGTTGTTGCAAAGAAGCAATTCTTAGACCGTAAGACCATAAGACATAGGAGCAGAATTAAGACATTCAGTCCATCATGTTTGCTCCGCCATTTGATCACAGCTGATCTATTTTTCCCTCTCAACTCCATTCTCCTGCCTTCTCTCCGTAAAACTTTGACACCCTAACTAAACAAGAACCTATCAGCTTCAGCTTTAAAAATACCCAATGACTTGACCTCCGCTGCAGTCTGTGGCAACGAATTCCACAGATTCACCACCTAATCTCCATTCCATTCTTCATCTCCATTCTAAAGGTATGTTTTTTTATTCTGCAGCTGTGCCTCCGGTCCTAGAATCTCCCGTCAATGGAAACATCCAGAATATAATATAGATAATTTATAGTAAACAAAAATTTAATTAATAAATAACCACAATACTAGGAGAAATGTCAGTGCAACACAAGACAGTTCGTAGAAGATCATTGTTGAAGTTAGTGTTGTGTAATGTTCATGAGCCTGATGGTTGTTGAAAGAAGCCATTCTTAAACATGTATTTTTAAATATGTTACAAACAGAAATACTCTCAGTGTTTTCAATACTATGAAGCAGAATTTGCTTTAGAATTTTATGGTTAATCTTGAATAAAAAAATAAAACACGAAGGATAGAACCAAAAAGATAATGTAAAGCTGTTTTGTTGCTGATTAATTCTGAAGTGCCATCAGCAAAATTTTAATTTGGTAATCACTGTGGTGTCAGGCCTTATTCTGAATAAAATTGGTAGTTCTCGGTGTTACTATTATGACTTCCATTGGAGAAATTAAATGAATATTCACGTTTTTCAATACAATATTGATGATGATATATAGGTTACACTGAAGATTGGAATTTGCTAAAATATCAGTATCAGTGAGTCTCAATTGGTCATCTGCCCTCAAACTTCTTTCCTAACTGGAACAAGTCCCCACGGGCAAAGTCCCTGGGCTAATAACACCCTTTTCTGATTATTTGTGGCAAGCCCCATCTCTGGATGTGCTTGGACAGTACGTTAAGCTCTGTTCCCTGGCTTCCCATTAAAAAACTCTTGGTTTATGTACCTATGAAAGCCTCTGACATTCATTAACTTCGGCTGTACCATTTAAAAAAAAATTAAATGCTTAAAGCATTAGGAAACAATTGGCACTTAAAAACATTCAAATCAATATCATTAAATCAAAAAAAGGTAATTACCCTGTGCTTGTGCTACTCTCCATAGCCTTTCTATCCTGTTCAAATGAATGGGCTCGCTGAATTCGTGCCAAGTTAATTCAGCAGGCAGATTTTCCAGTCTACGTGATGGGAAAGAAGCAGAAGTTTGCACAACTAGACTCCACGATGGAGCTCCGATGACGCAGCACAATAACCCAGAAAGTGATGATTACTCGAGCAAAGGTTTGGATCTTTCTTTGTTTCATGGCGTTTAATTCACTTAAATTTTCACTTCGATTTTATCAGTAAGGTTGTCAGGGGTTATGGAGAGAATGCAGGAGAATTGGATTGAGAGGGAAAGATAGATCAGCCATGATTGAATGGCAGAGTAGACTTGATGGGCCACATGGCCTAATTCTGCTCCTATAACTTCTGAACTGACAAACTTAAATGTTAAGTGTTGCATTTTGGTAAGACAAATCAGTGCAGGATTTACATGGTATAGGGTAAGGCCCTGGGGTGTATTGTAGAACAGAGAGACCTAGAGGTGCAGGTACAGCATTTCCTCAAAGTGGCGACATAGGTAGACAGGGTGGTGAAGAAGGCATTAGTCACACTCACTTACATTCATCAAGGACAATTCCCTTCCTCTCCTCATAGATGCTGCTCGACCTTCTGAGTTTCTCCTGCAGTTTTTTTTTTTTTGCTCCACTTGGTGTAAACTAACTTCAGTAATCCCTCTTGCACACTCCTTGTGTCTAATTGATGGTTATCAGATTATTCACATCCAGGCACGATTAACAACCAAGGGCTCAAAGGTTAAGGCAGAATTTGCTGGCAAGTAGCAAGCCGCCGAAACTCACTTCTCAATTCACTACCCCACATATTCAATTATCTTGAGTAGATCTCCCAATGAGAACCTCCTTCAAACTCCATCCCAATTCCCACTGGCAAGACTGCTGAGTTTTCCTGGACATAAATCCAGTTATGCAGTGGGATCAGAAAAAGCCCCCAATGCAGAAATACTGAAAACACACCTCCTGATTTATGCAGTTATAAAAGCAGTCAAAACTACAGAATGCTTCCGAGGGTCTGTCAGGATATGTAAAAGCATGAAGAAAAAAAAATCCTTAACATAATCAAATTAAGAACCTTTAAAAAAAAATGTTTAAATGCACTTAGAGACATGGAAATTGAGGGTGAGGGTGATTTTAATCTGAGCAGCTGCTCCACACACTAAAATCAGAGGATTTATTGTTCCTGTGAAGGTGCCCAGTGAAAATAGTGTGGTATCATGTTCAACTGATCTGCTTGCTCTCCTGACAATTTTGTTTGTACTGATTCCCCTTGCAATTTCTGTAGCATTTACCCGTTAAAATCAGTCTGTATTATTAATTGCACCAAACTGGAGATTTTCATTCCACTAAATTCTTCCAATTTTTCTTCGTTACAGGTCTGCTGACTAGATAGCTAAGCTAAGGAGCATGCACTGAGCAGAATGAGATAATTAGAAAGACAATAATAGAATTATTGAGTCATACAGCACAGAAACACGCCCTTTGGCCCAACTTGCCCATGCTGACCAATATGTCACATCTACATGAGTCCCACCTGCCTGTATTTGGCCCATATCCCTCTCACCCTTTCCAATCCATGTACCTGTCCAAATGCCTTTCACATGTTGTTATAGTACCTGCTTCAATTATCTCCTCTGGCAGATCCTTCCACATACCCTCCTTTCTAGGTGTGCAAAAGTCAGCCCCGAGGTTCCTATTAAATCTTGTCCCTCCCACCTTAAACCTAGGCCCTATAGTTATTGATTCCTTCACTCTGGGTAATTAACCCTATTTATTCCCATCTTTTTATACACCTCCATAAGATCACCACTCATCATCCTGCATTCCAAGGAATAAAGTCCTAGCTTGCCCAACCTTTCCCTATAGCTCAGTCCCTCAAGTCCTGGCAATATCCTCTTTAATCTTCTCTGCACTCTTTCAAGCTTAACAACATCTTATCTACAGCAGGGTGACTAAAACTGAACACAATACTTACAGAAAATGTATTCTCTGCCACTCATGAAAAGTCCAGTCGCCCAATGTTGTCAGCAAATTCCCAGTTAACATCTGCCAACAAGTTCAGATCTTTTCCATTCATACATGGACCATCAGAACCAAAGATAATAGAGCAGAGCAAGATAGACCACATGACCCTAAAAACTGTAGTATGTCATGGTGCCATTTTAGTAGGCAGAAACTTGCAGAAACATTTAAAAAGAAAAATAACAAAAATCTGTGAATTGATAGATGAGATATATTCTGCATTTTAATGGTATCATCACACATACAGTTCCCCCAAAACACTGATTACACTACAAGAGGCATAGCGAACGGCGGGTTTTGCTTACTAAAATGGCCACTCCTTTGTGTACTACACTTCAGAATAGGCGATTTCGACGGAGTGGTTCATCTTGCTCCTCTAGTATCTTTGGTCAGAACCCCACGGCGTTTATGAAGGAAATACTGCCATTTACCAGGAAAGTTCATACCATTGTTGATAAAGGTTGACTTTTGAGATTCAGAGCGGAAACAGGCCCTTCAGCTCACGAGTCAGCTCTGACCAGCGATCACCCCGTACAGTAGCACTATCCTACACATTAGGGACAATTTTACCAAAGCTAATTAACCTACAAACCTGTACGCCTTTGGAGTGTGGGAGAAAAGTGAAGCACCCGGAGAAAACCCATGCAGTCACAGCACCCGTAGTCAGGATTGAACCCGGGTCTCTGGTGCTCTAAGGCAGTAACTCCACTGTGCCTCCCTAAATAGGTAACCATAATAGTATAGATTGTCTCACAGTGAATGCCATAGAAACTCTAAAAGTAAAAAGCAAAACTAACTTTCTGTGAGGGAAATACAAACTACCTCAGGTTGCAATGACAAGTTGACAAACGTTAAACCCTAAATTACAGAACATGGACCATGAGTAGGAAGGAGTGCACAGCAAGGTTTCGATCTGGTGTATTTGGGTAAAGATATGCTGAAGTGGCTAAAGATCAATGCTGAAGTGAAGGGGGGATAATTCTTTTCAGGTTAAGACTGTCTGTCTGAGCAATCCATGGGATCAGCACACGCTAAATTGAACATCTTTTAAATGAGCTTGCTATTTCCACATTATCTGTTGTGTATTGGGCAAGCTTAAAACAATTTGTTTTTCTCCGGGCAGAGAGAAGACAGAAAACAGATGGTAAATCTAGAAAGAAATATAACAAAGGTAATTAAACACCTGGAAGAGACAGGAAAGATAATTACTCAGGGAACAACATAACCACGGCATTAAAATAATTAAGAAATTAAAATAAAACTTGCGCATTATAATGGTTCATGGTTTCAAATTTTAGCCAATACACAATTGTGATTAAGCCACAATAGTGATAAGGTGACATTACATTAATAATATAATAATAATAATAATAAGCATTTATTTTATATAGCGCCTTATCGGGTGCTCAAAACGCTTTACAAAAACAATCAACATAAAAACAAACAGACAAACTATCCTAACGGAAAAGCGGCGAATAAACAACGCCAGCGTCCTCTCACGTCAGGGTCCGGCAGTAGACAACAAAAAGCACAGGACACACAGATACAATTTTTACACAAACAGCCATCACAGTGATTGCTCTAGACACACCCTCACTGTGATGGAAGGCAAAGTCTTATCTCCTCCTCATTCTTCTCCCGTGGTGCCACGAGGTGATCGAGGCTCCCAACTTTTTGAAGCCCCCACCGGGCGATGGAATGTCCCAGGGCCGAGCCGAGCAGGCCGATGAAAGTCCTGAGCCCCCACTGGGCGATGGAAAGTCCCAGGGCCGAGCCGAGCAGGCCGATGAAAGTCCTGAGCCCCCACCGGGCGAAGGAAAGTGCTGCGGCCGAGCCACGCAGGGTGATGAAGGGCCTGCGAGCGGGTCGATCGTACCTCGCGCTTCGGGGCGGTCGAAGCTGCTACGGCTGGAGCTCCCAAAAACCGGTCGCCAGCCAGGGACCTGCAAACTCCCGATGTTGCGGTCTGCAGGGCCCACGGCCGAAGCCTCCGAGATGGTAAGTCCAGGCCCTGCGACCGGAGTCTTCAAGGTCGATCCCAGCTGGAGGCCGCCGACTCCACGATGTTAGGCCGTAGCACGAACGGAGATACGACACGGTAAAGGTCGCATCTCCGTTGAGGAGGAGATTAGAAAAAAGGTTTCCCCCAACCCCCCCACCACCCCCCCACATACACAGAGTTAAAAATAGAACAAAACGTACATTAAACGATGACAATAGACAAAAAACAAAAAAAAGACAGAGAGACTGCCGGTGAGCCGCAGCTGCAGAACACTTCAGCTTCAACTATACTTCAATATACTTCAACTATGCACTAAAGATACTAACGCCATAAATATAAAATGTGTTGCCAATGATCTGAGTCCAGCCCTGTAATAGATTTTGCATAAAAGTAACCTTTATGTGGACCATCAAATCATGTCAGGCTACACATGGCACTAAAATTAAAGCAGCCCTTCAACAAAGAATGAAGGAGAGATTTGGACACTCCCCTCTTTCTACATAAGATAAAACTGGAGTGCAACGATCAAGTGGCAGGAAACCAAAAGGCATAGATGCTTCCAATGGGATAAATCTTCTCTGGATCAGGTGAGAAAGTGCAAGCAAAAATTTTAGCTTTGGCTGCCCATAAAGAAAAACAATGCACTTTTGCCATTGTTCGACATCATGGGCCTTGCTTACCTCATATCTGTCAATTGAGCAAAATTCATTCATGCATAGCTTGAAGGGTCCTTGCAATCTCTGTGTAAATCTGTGCGTGAAATCCTTCATGTTATCAACCTGCCCCGGTAAATCAAGGGATAATTCAGTAACATCAGATAAAGCTCTTAAGGATAGCGGAGTCAGGGGGTATGGGGAGAAGGCAGGAACGGGGTACTGATTGAGAATGATCAGCCATGATCACATTGAATGGCGGTGCTGGCTCGAAGGGCCGAATGGCCTCCTCCTGCACCTATTGTCTATTGTCTATCAGGACATTCTGTACCATGAGAAACTGCGGAGATTAGTAGAAAAATTCTCACATTCGCACATTTAAAAGTGGTTAAGGCATTTTGTTGAGGTAGAGTAAAAATGGCCCCCATTCGCTACTGCAATAACATACCCAGCCAAACAGGTAGCAATGGAGTCAGGACAAAAATCAGAATAGCATCCTCCATTATTCCTATATTTTAATTTGAAAGACACTAAATCCACTATTTCAAATCTATACATAGTTAGCGACATATATTTGAATACATGCACTTTAAAACAGATATATTTAAACTCTCTCCCTTTTAGTAGGGAAGTAGGGAGGTGAAGATACAATCAGTGAAATGCATCATCGTAAGTCTAAACACCAGCTTCCATGAGATGGTGTAAAGACCCATTAAAACGGGTAATATTGTTACAAAATATACTGTATGTGCAGACCTGCAATTCTACACACAAAAAGTGACTCATCAATTTGAGATGTAACATCAAGGGAGACAAATTAGGACAGATTGTTCCCTGCAGAGATAGCAGAAAGCTTAACCTTGGACTGCTCAATGCACAATGGCATTGAAACACTCCTGAGAGTTGATCAGATCACTTAACTTGTTAAAAATATTGCCTCTTCATTTGGACTGGAATGCATAGCATACATGCCATTTGTGTTTGTCTCCCAATAAAACTGACCCATGAAGCACCTTGGATGGCTATTTCAGCGCATATATAAAGACTATTAAGAAATTACACATGGTGCTGGCATAACTCAGCGGTCCAGATGGCATTTCAAGAGAACGTGGATGGGTGACGTTTTGGTTCAGGACCACAGAAGGGATCTGACCTGAATCTTCACCTATCCATGTTGAAGAATGGCTCCGACCCAAAATGTCACTGATCCATGTTCTCCTCAGAGGCTGACTGACCCATGCAGTTACTCCAGCACTATGTGTCTTTTTTTGTAAACCAGCATCTGCAGACCATTGAACCAATCTCATGACCCCAAATTGCCTACAATTTTAAATGTTTCCATTGTGGCATTAAGTGAATAGAACATCAAACATTCCTACAAACATTTCAAATAAAGTTCTCCCAAGCAAAATTAAATGGCTTTGATTTTTTAATTTTACCCAGAACCAGTTCATCCATACCACTCTAAATGTAGAAAGCAAGAGTTATGGAATACCATGTTCAAGCATGATAATACGCTGTACTATAGCAGATTTAATGGCAATTATGTTTCAAACTTCTCCTTAAAATTGAGTTTAATTTAAAAAAATTGCTTGATTGTCAGAGTTCACATGATAGAAACAGTTAATTATAAAATTTATGTTCAATGGACATTTAACAAATTGAAAGGCTACCAATAGCTCACTCATCCTGAGTGAGATTCCTTTGCTTGGCAAAATGTGGAAATTAAGGTAGGATTTTAATACTGTTATAATGAATTTCCCTTTACAACACATACAATGTTGCACATTTTTGGTGAACTCGAGATAAGAGGGCTTTGCATTGTACATCAATTGTACCATGCAATTTGAAAATACTCCTAAAGCAACAATTACATTTGAATAGCAAATTAAGTTATTCATTTGCATACAAATCAGATTGTTTCATCACAATATAGCACTTACATCTGTAGTCCCCGAGTATTTAAACTGCACAGCATACATGCCCATTGACATTATGCCCTTGCCTAAATTACTTAGAAACTGTTGGTATTTATGATCTCTGAAGCAAGCACAATGGGGTTGTCCATACAGTGACTCTTACATCAGACATTGGGAGAGAAATTAAAAATTACAGCTGTGCGCTATTTTTGGTTACAGTTCAATGGTGGAATTTGTTGCAAGTTTCTGCTGGAAATTTCTTTAAAAGCTTCGGAAGACCTGTGAAAAGGGGAAGGACAATGTCTCCAGACTTGGTCAGTGGTTCCAGCAGAACTTGGCCAGGTCCAGTGGAAAACTACAGAGTTGGGATATATTGCTCTTCAACTTTTCTGGGGTTTTCAAGATAGATTTAAAAGGAGAGGAGACTGCCCTTTTGTGAAGTCAAGGGTGTCCAGGGGTAGGATTGGAGGTTGTCTCTAAGATTTATAATATTAATGGTATTTCACTTCCTCTTTACTTAATGAGCAAGGTCAAGGTTTGTTACAAAGACAAATCAACTTTTAATTAAAGGAAAATAGAGTAACCACAAAACATTCAGGAGACTACACATTCTCCCTGTGACTGCCTGGTTTTCTCCGGGTGCTCTGATTCCCTCCCACATTGCAAAGATGTGCAGGGTTGTGGGTTAATTGGCCTCTGTGAAGTGCCCCCGGTGTGTAGTGAATGGATGAGAAAGTGGAAACATAGAACTAATGTGGTCAGCGTGGACTTGGTGGGGCAAAGGGACTATTTGCATGCTGCATCTCTAAACTGAAATAAAAACAGACATGATTAGACTGTTTGTACCTGCAGAAAAGCATGCCCAAGAATTTGTGGAATATTGCAAATTCAAAAACAGGCATCATTGATAATATGGCCACAGAGGTGGTCTGAATATTGGTAACTTATGGCAAGTGACTCCTCTGCTGACACCGCAAGGCCTTTCCACCATCTCTTAGGCACAAGATAGCAGATTATGATGGACCCTGGCCAATAACTTGGCTCCAACAACAATGAAGTAACTCAGTACCATCCAGGACAAAGTTATCTGCATGACGATAGCATGTTCACTGCCCTAATCATTTATTTCCTTCATTTGTGGCTGTGGTGTACCTTCTAGGCTGCTTCAGCAGCACCACCCAAACCCAAGTCATAAATCCTGCTGACTTGGAAATTATCGCTGTTCATTAATGGTTGCGAGGTCTAAATCCTGGAACTCCCTATCCAATAGCACTTCCAATAGAAGGACGACAGCAGATCACCACCACTGTCTCCAGGGCAATTGGGGATGGGCAATAAATGGTACTTTTGCCAGTGACACCAAGTACCCCCCAAAAAATCAATGAACAACAAAAATCACATTGCTATTTGTGGGATCTTTTAGTTCGCAAACTGGTTATAGAATTTACATTTGACAGCATTGACTAAACGTTGAAAATAATTAAACACTTTGGATATGAAGCTTGCTGTACAGTGTCAACTGAACATAATTCTGTTTTGCAGCTTTAATTTTCTTGTAAAACTGTCAATGTATTGGTGCAGTTGCTCAAATAATGTGACAAGCATTGTGAACATTTTACACACAGCATTAATTGGGAAGGGTAAATAGCGTGTACAGAGTTAATATATCGGAGATGTTTCTATGTGAATAACGCACCGTATAATTGAAAGAATTATCTCATTAATTTCACTGTCTTACCCAATGGCAAGAGTGTCTATTTGAGGAAAAACAAATCTATTTACAACAAAAGGAATATGCAATAAAAAGGAACTGCAGATGCTAGTTGATACCAAAGCCAGACTCAAAATGCTGGAGTAACTCAGCAGGTCAGGCAGCATCTCTGGAGACAATGGATGGGTGACATTTCGGGTCGGGACTTTCGGGTCTGAAGAAGGGACCTGACTCAATGACACCTAAGCATTTTCTCCAGAGATGCTGTTGGACTCACTGAGTTACTCCAGCATTTTGTCTATAAAAGGAAAATGTATATCTTCAGCTTAGCTCTTATTTGTCGATTCTACTGCTCCAAAGCAAAATCTCCTCAAAGTACAATCAATCTGAGGAAAGGTCCTGACCCGGAATGTCTTCAGTCCATTTTCTCCAAAGATATTGCCTGGCCCACTGAGTTCCTCCAGCACATTGTCTTTTGCTCTAGTTTGTGTTTGTTCTTTTCTAGCATGTACCTCAATATTTACACAAACGATCATCAATGTGTTCTTGCGTAGAAAAATTACTGCAGATGCCGGTACAAATCGAAGGTATCACAAATTGCTGGAGTAACTCAGCGGGTCAGGCAGCATCTCAGGAGAGAAGGAATGGGTGACGTTTCGGGTCGAGACCCTTCTTCAGACTGATGTCAGGGGAGGGGGCGGAACAAAGAAAGGAAGTAGTTGGAGACAGGAAGACAGTGGGAGAGCTGGGAAGGGGGAGGGGAAAGAGAGGGACAGAGGAGCTATCTAAAGTTAGAGAAGACAATGTTCATACCGCTGGGGTGTAAGCTGCCCAAGCGAAATATGAGGTGCTGTTCCTTCAATTTGCAGTGGGCCTCACTATGACAATGGAGGAGGCCCATGACAGAAAGTTCAGACTGGGAGTGGGAGGGGGAGTTGAAGTGCTGAGCCACCGGGAGATCAGGTTGGTTAAGGCAGACTGAGCGAAGGTGTTGAGCGAAACGATCGCCGAGCTTGCGTTTGGTCTCGCCGATGTGGAGAAGTTGACATCTGGAACAGCGGATACAATAGATGAGGTTGGAGGAGGTGCTGGTGAAACTCTGCCTCACCTGGAAAGACTGTTTGGGTCCTTGGATGGTCGAGGGGGGGGGGGGGGGGGGGGGTGGAAGGAGGATGTTCTTACCATGTTCTGGGGGATTCCTTTCATTCACTCCCATTTCTCTGCTCCAGTTAATCTGCTGCACTGCCTGTTCCTTGCTCCCTCTCCCCATAATTTCAAGCTTTTTTTCACGAGTGACCTTCATACATTTTTTAAAATATATTAACATTGGTCAAATTGAGACCAACTTGACTTACTCCATTCCAAGTTGAGAAAATTCCGTTCATGAGTTCATGAGGTATTTTCTGCTTATCTTTCAGATGGAATAACGGGAGAAAAATAAAGCTGAATGTCAGCATTAAGTGGCGTGCATTAAGTGCCGTGCATTAAGTCGAATCTATGCATTAAGTGCCGTGAGCTTTGAGCTTTTGACATTTAGCCTACAATTGTTTCAGCAGAGGTACAAGTAATAAAACTAGTTCTACAAATGCTGCAGGGTATTTCTGATTAAACAATACTTTTTTTTTTTCTCTTTCCAAACTGTTGATCCCACGATCCCACAGCACTTGTTATGAAATGTGTCAAAATGTTTTCTTTTCCTGGATAATATTTTTAAGCAGGTTGAGGTGTTTCCAATCATAATCATTTTAACATATTCATCTAAAGGAGAGATGCCCAAATAAAGACTCAAACACCCAACAGATTTTACAACTAATTTACAGGCAAGCCTTATTCACTGCTATGAATAATTAATTTGGGACTCATAAAATAAAAAACGCAGCAGAAAAATATTTCTTATTATTCTGTTACAAATTCAGTAATTGGACAGTTAGAACATATAATCTTTGTGTAAACTCAATATTCCTTTGGCCTCTTAAAACTCACTGAGAGGTATAATTAGAGGTTATTCAATTTTATAATTTACACTAATTATTAATTCAATATTTTTTATTGTAAAACTGTTATTTGATGTGTTATATTCTGCAATAGTGCCTTTAAGGGAAGTACCATGAAATTTTCTTTAGATTGATTTTGTTTCTATATTTCAGCCTTACAAAGGTTTTGATAATGTTTGGACAACCTACAGCAACAACTGGAATAATACCACAAATGTCCTCTCTGCAAAACCTTCCAAATTTACTGGAAGGACAAGTGAATCAATGTCAACATCCTCTCCCGGGCCAATGTCCCCAGTAATGACGCCATTGTTATACTCATGAAGTTACACAGGGCTGCTGATCACATTGTTCCATGACCAACACTGGAGTCCTGAGGTACACATTATTTTCTGAGCTCCTGGGAGAATACCTGACAGGCAGAAAAATGATTTGATGAAGTGCTCAAAGCTTCCTTGAAGTGTACCATTCCTAGTGACTCCTGGGAACCTTTGGGCAATGGCTGCTCAAAGGAGCGAAGGAACGCTCAGAATGATAGTAAGAACATTGAGTCCATGCATTGATGGGCCGAATGGCCTAATTCTGCTCTTATCACTTATGAACTTATAAACATAGGGAATGCACAGGATCTTTGCGTGAGTGGCAGGAAGAACGGACAACTTAAACTATCTATCATCCCGTCTGTCAGCCACTTCCTGCCTCATCTAGGTAGAGGTCTGCTCTTCCAACATTGGTCTCATTGGTCACTTCAGAACCCGGATGGGAAGCAAGTCATCCTTATTTCCAAAGTATTGTTAAAGAATGTCTCTTTGCTTAAGATAGGCTGCTTCCCAAACAACTCTTCACATGCAATAACAAGGAACTGCAGATGCTGGTTTATACAAAGATAGACATCAAGAGCTTGGGTAACTCAGCAGGTCAGCCAGCATCCTTGGAGAAAATGGATGTGTGACGTTTTAGGTCGGAACTTCTTCAGACTGATTTTGTGGGGGGGGGGGGGGGGGGGAAGAGAAAAGGTTCCGACCTGAAACAACACCTATCCATGTTCTCCAGAGATGCTGCCTGACTTGTGGACCTATTCCAGCATTTTGAGTCAACCCTTCACCTGCACTAGCCTTGACCAAAGCCCTCATTATTTTTCTTAGCAGCAATCCCAAAGGACAAGACCCAAGTAAATATCCCATACTTATTCAAGTATATATCCCATACTGGGTGTTCCTTCTCTGTTGCAGTCCAACACTGGAGTGCAGCCAGAAATTGTCCAAATATGGCCAGCCGGCTTGGGAGTTTGGCGATACTGTGGATATTCTGAACTGTCAATTATGCACTGAAATGCTGAAGTTCTGCAAAGCAAACCAGCACTTGCCCAAAAAGCTCTAGTCCATTTATTTATGGGAAATATCTAATTACATTTTGAAGCTGTCACATAAATGTCAAATGAATCAAATCAGGTGGCAAAATTTACAGCTATTTCCAATATAGTTTCAAAACACATTTCATCATATTTTATAAAAAAGGCTTTCCTTTTAGCCCCCACTGCAATCAGTCTGAAGAAGGGTCCAGACCCGAAACGTCACCTATCACGTTCTCTGAGAATGTTGCCTAACCCGCTGAATTACTCCAGCATGTTGTGTCTTTGCTTGGTAAATCAGCACCTGCCATTCATGGAGTCATAGAATCATAGAGTAATACAGTGTGGAAACAGGCCTATGGGCCCAACTCACCCACACCAGCCAACAATGTCCCAGCTTCACTAATCCTACCTGCCTGTGCTTGGTCCATATCCCTACAAACTTGTCCTATCCATGTATCTGTCTAACTGTTTCTTAAAAGATGGGATAGTCCCAGTCTCAAATACCTCCTCTGGCACCTTGTTCCGTACACCCACCATCCTTTGTGTGAAAAGGTTATCCCTCGGATTCCTATTAATTTTTTTCCCCTTCACCTTGAACCTATGCCTTCTGGTTTTCGATTCCCCTACTCTGAGCAAAAGACTCAGTGCATCTACCCAATCTATTCCTCTCATGATTTTGTACACCTCTATAAGATCTCCCCTCATCCTCCTGTGCTCCATGGAAGTGAGACCCAGCCTACTCAACCTCTCCCTATAGCTCACACCCTCTTGTCCTGGCAACATCCTCGTAAATCTTTTCTGAACCCTTTCAAGCTTGACAATATCTTTCCTATAACATGGTGCCCAGAACTGAACACAATATTCTAAATGCAGTCTTATATAACTGCAACATGACCGCCCAACTTCTATACTCAATACTGTGACTGATGAAGGCCAACGTGCCAAAAGCCTTTTTGACCACCTTATCTACCTGCGACTCGACCTTCAAGGAACCATGCACATGTACTCCTAGATCTCTCTGCTCTACAACACTACCCAGAGGCCTACCATTTACTGTGTAGGTCCTGCCCTTGTTCGACGTCCTAAAATGCAACACCTCACACTTTTCTGTATTAAATTCCATCATCCATTCCTCCAGTCACCTGGCCAATCGATCCAGGTCCTGCTGCAATCTTTCACAACCATCTTCACTATCTGCAAAACTACTCACCTTTGTATCATCAGCAAACTTGCTAATTTTACCCTGTATGTTCTCATCCAAATCATTGATGGAGGTGGTAAACAGTAACGGGCCCAGCACTGAACCCTGAGGCACACCACTAGTCATAGGCCTCCAGTCCGAAAAGCAACCTTCCACCATCACCCTCTGCTTCCTTCCATGGAGCCAATTTGCTATCCATTCAGCTATCTCTCCTTGGATCCCATGCGATCTAACCTCTCAGAGCAGCCTACCATGCGGAATCATGTCAAACGTCTTCAGTAAGGCCATGTACACAACATCTGCAGCTCTGCCCTCATCAACCTTTTTGGTCACGTCTTCAAAAAAATCAATCAGATTAGTAAGACACGGCCTCCCACATACAAAACCATGCTGACTATCCCTAATCAGCCATTGCCCATCCAAATGCCTATATAACCTATCCCTCAGAATACTCTCCCGGAATTTACCAACTTCAGATGTTAAGCTCACCAGCCTATAGTTTCCAGCATTTTCCATGCAGCCCTTCTTGAAAAGAGGCACAACATTTGCCACCCTCCAGTCTTCCTTTTTTTCCCCCTAATATTTTAGTTATTTTGCTGCACTTCCTGCTTAACAGTTAACAGGCCTTAACAGTTAAAGACTTCAGACTGTTTGAAAGCCTGAATGCTAATACCCAAGTAACAAGCTCATGCTGGCTCGCAGAACAGCAATCCAATCAGTGCCATTCCCCTTATTTCCTGTAAGCTTCACGCACGTCCACTTCTCTTTGATCCCTTTGTCACATGAGAAACATTTTTAGTGACCAGTAAAATTACCAGCACACATTGATAAATGGAAGGAAACCAGAAGCATCCAGGGGAAACACACATAGTCACAGAGAGAATATACCGATCCCAAACACAGTATATGAAGTCTTGCATGCATAAAAATAATTACTGGATTTGCTTTTATTTGGTTCCCTTTAATGAAACTGCTCACGTCAAGCAAGAAGCAATCTGACTGCAATAATGGTCCATCTATTTCTTCCCATTTTCTCTAATTCAATTCAGTTGTATTGTCTGGGTTGTCAGAAATGGAATTTGAAGTGCAGAATATTTTCAATGCCCACACTTACCTCCCTCCCCCAGTGCAGCACTTTCAGTCAACTACCTAGATTCAATATTTCAATTTAAAAAAATCAATATGTCAAAATGGCTTGACATTTTGAGATAATTAACTGGTGACAACTGAATTTTTCCCAGCACTTTTGACCTACCGCACTTTCGGAAGACGAGACAAAATTGGCTGGTCGGCAAAGAAACCTGTATAATCTGATGTAACTGAAGCCTTTCTGGAATAGGGCCAAAGGGATTTTAAGGGAGAAGCCTGACATTGTATTAAAGGCAAGGAAAACAAAATTCTGCTTGAGCAAGGCTGGAAATCGCAAGGGAAGAAGCAAACTTATCTTGGTGGGGTGTAAAATTATATATTTTTTTATCCTGTAATTCAATATGAATTGCTTGAACAGTTGGCTGATTTAGCACCATCGGGACTTGCTTTTTAACTAATTACTCCAGGAATACGGCAAATCGGGTTGGTGGCTTCAATTGACTGGTCAGGTAATTAATGCTGAATTCATGTCCTCACAAGTGGATGTGTGCCTGAGGATCTAGGCTCACTCTGATGATGAACTCCCTTGTACAAATGTATAAACAGAATCGAGCCTTTCCTTCCTGAGGGGATAACAGTTTTGCAGGTGGGACGGCTTCAGATGCAAAGCTGGTTTAACCAAAGTAAAACATGGCTGATACCCAAGTAATAAATAATGTTAAGTACAATTTAATAGCTCAAATTCCATTTTCTGTGCAAATTGATTCTGTGTTTCTGTGATCAGATTCAGCAGATTCCAGTATCAGCATATCTGATTGACACCGTTTAGATATTTCAGTTCAATCTGACGTATAATATCAACTAATTCAACAATTACTGAGTTGATGTATTAATTTAAAAAATGATACAGGAGCTGTATCATAAAATGATCAAGAGGACATTGGTTTAAGGTGAGAGGGGAAAGATTAACTAGAAACCTGGGAGGTAACTTTTCTACACAAAGGGTGGCGGATGTATAGAACGAGCTGGCAGAGGAGGTAGTTGAGGCAGGTACTGTTGCAACATTTAAGACACATTTAGACAGGTACATGGATATGATAGGTTTAGAGGGATATGGGCCAAACGCAGGCAGGAGGGGTGAGTGTAGATGGGACATGTTGGTCAGTGTGGGCAAATTGGGCTGATGGGCCTGTTCCCATGCTGTATTAATCTCTATGACTAACTCATTACTTTAATTTTATGTGTGTATATATATATATATATATATATATGAAAATACAAACTGCAAATTAATGCATGCATAGGAGTCAAGATATTACTACTAACTACATTGAGTAAAACACACACACATTTGCTGCATTATTAAGTGTTTAGTTCCGTAATTCCGCCAGCAAGTCCAACACAAATCTAGTTACTTATTTTGATACAGGCCATTCAGTCCAGTGTCCATGCTGGCCTTCAAAAACGCACTCCCATCAGTCCCTTTCCAACTCTTCTTTCCTTGCAACTTGTGTGCCCATCAACAGCATTGCTTTGCCACTAAACTGTTCTGAGTCATCTATAACAGCCAATTAACCTGTCAACATGTCTTTGGGATGTGGGAAGTAAATGGTGCACTTGGGGGACACAGAAATGACCTTTTCGGGTCGAGATCCTTCTTCTGACTCTCGATCCTGAACTGGGCCTGCAATCCAAGTGAGTTGACGTCCCCTGCCTGCCGGTGGCCGGGGGAGAGGTGAGGATCGGCGGAGTCAATAGTCTTGGCCCATGGGCGGCCGGAGTGCAGGTAACGGTTGGCGGTGGCAGCGGCAGGTGCAGCTTGTAAGCAGTAGGGGACTCGGTGCGAGTCAGGGGTGGCATGGGCAGCCATGCCCGTAACCAGCAAGGGAAGCTGTGCAAACCGGGCGTGATGTGGGCAGCTAGGGACGTAAGCAAGAGGGTAGGTGGTACAAGCATTTCCTCACTATACTAACAGATGAGATCCAACTTCTCTGTACAGTGTCCAGAATAAACTAAAGTTCTTTCATTGTCACATTTGCCAAGGGGCAATGAGAGAACCGTTTGGCATAAAACCAACCGCTACTAATAAAGTAATTTTCATTCAGGTATTCGGCTTGACTATTTGACTTGCTAAGACGGTCCAAACATAGAGGGGAAGCAGGTTCATGTTTGGTTTATACTGGACAATAGATCATCTTGGAATATTGGGTGCAGTGGGAAAGGAGATCAGTGCCAACAGATTGTTCTGCCTCAGAACCATCCAGGATGCTAAATATATTCCAATATCTATAATATCACAAAAAGCTGGAGTAACTCAGCGGGTCAGGCAGCATCTCAGGAGAGAAGGAATGGGTGACGCTTCGGGTCGAGACCTTTCTTCAGACTGTCTGAAGAAGGGTCTCGTCCCGAAGCGTCACCCATTCCTTCTCTCTTGAAATGCTGCCTGGCCCGCCGTGTTACTCCAGCTTTTTGTGATATCTTTGATTTGTACCAGCATCTGCAGTTATTTTCCTACCAATATCTATGATGTCCAGTGCCTCTCAGACTGAATTGCTCCTCAATACAATGGATATATATTGGCAGTGTTGTTTTTAGAAATGCTTCTGGAAAGTAATCGTTTAATATGTTGGCTACTTTAGTTCTCTATTGTATCTACATAAGCAGTTAGCTTTATCCATTGTCTACATGGCATGAGCTTTTAAAACTTTCATTAACACTTTGATAAATCAGTTACATCATTGGGTAAAAGTATGACTGTTGCATTGCCACAGCAATGCTTCCACTTAGGTCATTTGACAGCCTTTGCGAAAGATATTTTTTTAAAGTATGATGGATGTGAGAGCAATGTTTCCTTTGTTTCAAAGTCCTCTCTATTTTATTCCCTTTGGGATAGTTTTTGATTCATCTGCATTTACTCTGCTTGGTTTGCACTTTTCTGTATGCTGAATGGAGACACAAGAGACCGCAGATACTGGAATCTGGAGCAAACAAAAGTGCTGGAGGAACTTAGCGGGTTGAGCAGCATCTATGGGAGGAAAGGAATTATCAATGTTCTGGAATAAGTCTCAACATCAATGGTTCAATGGTACTTCATTGTCACATGTACATGGGCACAGTGAATTTTTTTTTATACATGGAATTCAGTAAAAGCGACCATACATAAACACAATCATACCCAAGTACAAGAGTGTACGAAACGTAGATCACCTTGAGGCAGAATACAAGAGTCACCATGTTTCCAGTACCATCGTACATCTTTCAAGATCAAAGTCAGGGTGTATACACGGTGATCTTGGTCAGAAATGTCGACCATTTTTTATCCTCCCAGATGCTGCTCATCTTCCTGCCTTCGTCCAGCAGCTTGCAATTTTTTTTCTCCCTCACTCCACATGCTGAATATTTGCTTAAAGATATTTCCTTTATTCTCAAACAAACTTTCCTCTCTTGTTAAGCCATATTTTAACTGGCAATTTTTGTTGCCTGCAAATCGGGACTTTTAAAGTTAAATGCTTGAGCAATGTTTTGCAGCATCACTTTATCCCAGTTTTTAAAAATTTGATGTTAAGCGATTGTTAACCACGTAAATGACGAGAATATTTTTTTGTAGCAGTTTTGACAAATTATTGTCCGCCTCATTCCTTCACACACAGGAACATTGATATTGAGGTAAATGAGCCATGACTGAATATTTAATCAATTAAAGTAATTTATACTACATTCAATGAACAGGATTATCGACTAGCACAACATAATTACTGTGAGGTTAAACTTTTATATTTCCCTGTAAAAATATATTGCATGTTTTCAATGAAATTGCATGTCAAGTTAATTGCCTAACAATTAGATGCCAGAAAATTCATTTTCTATATGGTAGTCACATCTCATATCATCATCATATCATATATATACAGCCGGAAACAGGCCTTTTCGGCCCACCAAGTCCGTGCCCAGCAGCTCATTTGGAGGCTTTTTAAATTTAGCTAAAACTAACATTTTTGATTTGTTTCACGAATATTTTTTTTTGTTAGAATAAAACATTTATATTAGTCAAATGATTTTGCCCACTGCGTTCTGTTAACCCAGATCCATTGAAGATATTTGCTGAAAGCAAAAATGTATCATTAGCTTTAATTTTTACTTATTTCTTTACGAATAGACATAACATAGTTTGTGAGCAATTCTTTCTTGATTCTTAGAATGTGATGAGTGATGGGGAAGGGGCAGAGAATACAAAATGGAAGGTCCATTATACACTGGGGATCCAGAGAGATTACATGACACAAAGGGTGCTGGTGCTGGTTGAAAGAGGATAACAAAATAGGAATCCGTGGACAGGTAAATAGGAGAAATCAAATTAAACCTGAATGCACCTGAAGAGGAGAGAAATAAACAAAGTTGGAGACATGAGATAGAAGTTTGGAATGGGTGATTATCTGCCCTTTTTGAATTCAGTGTTGTATCCAGAAAATTTTAGATGCAGATAAGAAGATGAGATGCTACTCCTTGAGTTCAGTTGGAACAAGGACAGTGATCAATCAGTGTGGGGTGGCGTTTTGTGTCAGGCAAATGGAATATCTGTAGAAACAAGGAACTGCAGATGCTGATTTACCAGGGAGACACAAAATGCTGGAGTAATGCTGGACCCTTCTTCAGACTGTCAGTCTATCCATCTTCTCCAGGGATGCTGCCTGACCCTACTAAGTTACTCTAGCACTTTGTGTCTTTATTTTAAGTGGAATATCTGGGTCGTCTGTGCAGATTGTCTCCATTTCCAGTATTCAATTTCTCTTTCCGCTCCTGCAGTAGTTTCAAATTTTAGCCATCCAAGCAAAGACTTTTTTATTCATTTGGCTCAATTACTGTTTCAGTGTGCATCCTCGATCAGGTGCTGTTCATTCTCTCCTGCTCTTGCCTCATCCAATGTAAGGAGGAAAAGGAGAAGAGGAAGGCATTTCTCCTCTGTGCACTTCTAACTGCACTACCTCCATACTTCTCTGCAATTTAAAACTTGCTTTCTCCAACTTAGTCATACAGTGTGAAAACAGGCCCTTTGGCCCAACTTGCCCACGCTTATCAACATGCTCCTCCTACACTAGTCCCATTGCGTTCGGCCGATATCCCTCTAAACCTGTTCTATCCATGAACCCGTCTAAATGTTTCTTAAACGTTGTGATGTCTTCCTCAACATACCAGCTCCTTGTATACACCTACCATCCTTTCTGTAAAAAAAGGTTGCCCCTCAGGTTCCTATTAAATCTTTCCCCCCATCACCTTAGATTCGCCCGATGCTGGTGAAAGGTCATTGACCTGAAACATTAACTGTTCTTCTTTCCGCAAACGCTGCCATCCTCTTTCACTTATCCTCCTCTGAACGTTGGCTGTTTTTAGTGACAGGGCTGTAATGCGAACCTGCCACAAGGCTTCTCAAAGTGAAGGCATAATTTTAAAGCAGTTCACTGTTGAGTTTCTATATAAGCTACAGTGACCTTGTTAACCTCCTGTGTATTACTACAACACAAGGTTCATGAATCCCAAAGGCATTCCAAACGTCAAAGCATTAACAGGTCAATAAACAAGTCAGCCTAGAAATTAGACTGTGTAAAGCTGTTTCTTTCAAAGGATTGTGATTGGAAGCATGCTTACCACAGAGTGGTATGTAATAATGACCATTTCTGAGATATTTTGCATCACTCCTGAAATCTGACTCAGCACTTCCTGGCTATGCAGGGAGAACTGCACATGGGAGACACAGAGAATGCTGCAATCGTGAGCAAAACACAAAGTGCTGGAGTAACTCAGCAGGTCAGGTAGCATCTGTGGATGGCATCATTTTGGGTCAGGACCCTTCTTCAGACTGCACCTTGTTATCCTGGGACCGACTATTATTGAGCACACTTGAACCAATGATGTCTTCCTAGGACACAATGGACTCGGACCCGACAGGTAAATTCCATTTTCACATTATATCTTGTGGGTCACACTCTTTGTTTAGTTGAGAGAAACAGCATGGAAACATGCCCTTCAGCCCATGCGAACCGTCGATCACCCATTCACACTCACCATCACCCATCCAGAGGAAATATTTCACAAATTTCCAAATGATTCAGAGGCTCTAGTTATGAGCAGTAACAGAAATGTTCCTTGGGGAAAACGTTACATTTACATTAAGGGTTGCTTTCAGACAACATTTTATTTGATCAGTGTTTTTTCTAAGGGCCATATGAGGCTTCCAAGAAGTCTGGTGAAAAGTTGTGGGGGGAAATTAGCATCAACGTTTCCCAGAATGTCCCAGATATTAGTCAAAGAAACAGCATTTAAAGACTTTCATGAGATGGAAGTGTATCTTAAACCACTGGGGCCTTAAATTCCAACAACCAAAGAAGATGTTTTCCATGCACTGCACAGATTAGAACAAAGTACAGATATGCTAACTGGAAGGTGCTGAATTGTTCTGAACTAATGTAGGTGAAGCTGGCCCTATTTGGTTTGAAACCAAACACAGACTGCTGAATCTCACACTCAAGGGTAATACTAGAATAAGTGATAGATATGGCTGCATGCACAAATTCCACTTTGGTAGCTTACAACATAAGAGTACACATAAAACTTTACAGCACAGGAATCCTGTTCATATCAGATTTGATCCCAAGCATTTTAACTCTGCCATATTTGTAATCTAGTTGTAATATTTATAAAAATAATAAACACTTAAATTACCAAGAAATATCATTGAAATCAATGAAAATGAAATGAAAAGTTGCTTCTTGTCTCCCATATCCACCATATACCTGACCTTAAATATTAAAGCCATAGCAGGCAGGAATGGACCATCTGTTTGTCAAGTCTCCCTCACTCTAAAGTGAAAATAAAAACTCCCCTTACCCATTTACAGCCACGTATTGTGTGGAGAAGTTCGAACGAGAAAACTCCTAACACTATTAAGGTAATAAACGAGTCAGAAAATTTTCTCATAAACCACTCTTAGCTAAATTCAGGAGACCACAAGGGCCATAATAATGCACAGGATACTTGGTATTTCAACAAATGTTGTTGAATGTGATTTCCACCCATATTCCAGTGAGGATCTGCTCAAGCACCAAAAAGCTTTATGCTGCGGTACACGTAACAATAAACTCTCTCATATTTGCTGAGTCAGGACTCAATGCAGCAGTGGGGAAAAATTGTCCTCCTATCCTCCGAAAAGTCATCTTAACCTTTAAAGCAGCAATTCATGTACAAAGATTACGTATTTTGAATTTTTAGAACCAATATATTCCACACCATCTCCCAAAGTTTTAATTGAAAATATCAATATTTAGGTCAAGATTTGATACACCTCAATTCCAGAGGTGATTGTGCTATTTCATGAAAATGGGGAAAAATGATAGGCAAGGGGGAGGTAAATACAGGTGACCCCACGTTACGGGGGACTGGGTTGCGTCCAAGAAAATCATTCACATCGTGATTTTCGACAGTGCAAAACTGCTTCAACTACATGTGAATCAAGAAATACAAGTTGGAAAAAAGTTATATTTACTTTTTCTCATGTAAATTCTATGTGATTATGTTTTTTTGTTCCCTAGATCAAGGTTCTGAATTCCTCAAAGGTGAATTAGCCGAACGGACAAAAAGCAGAGGTTGTCTGCATGTTGTTTGAATTTTAACCAAATTGAAAATATCTGAATAAAGGCGATACGTGAATTTTTTTAAATTCAGAATTGAATTTCATGCAACTGAAAAGCTATGAAAGTGACTTTGTAAAGTAAGGTACTGTGAAATTGTACAGTTACACATACTGTAAAACATAATAATCAGAGTACTATTCCAGAGAACGCAGTGACTCCACTAAATAGCGAGTATATGAGGACAGTACATGACTTGATTTATGATTAGACCAATAAAACTATAGGGTTGAGATGGATCTATTTACTTTTAGACTAAATTTACTTTTTTAAAAATAGTTTTGATTCATGTATCTGAAATACTCCTGTACGTAAAAATAATAGTTCTGACTATGCGTGGACACACAGTAACAAAACAAATATATATTGCTGCTGATACCAAGGGGTCGTAAAGGGATCTGCATTTTGTTTTCTTACCAACACTACAAAAATGTTTGAGTCTTTATATTTTACAAATGGAAAGAGACAAATTCAGCAATAATGTAATAGCTCATAACGAAAAGGCAGCAACATTGTCCAGGAGGAACACATGCTGGTGTGTGGGGCCTGTAATAACTTACTCCATTCCCGATTAAATTTTGGTATCATATTTTAGACCTATTTATGATTCAGTGAAGTTTAATGTAAATCATAATGGCACTTTCAATCATATCCTAAATTAAGCATCACTTTACACCTGGAGTCTATGAGGCAAGTAATGTCAAGTGCAAAATAAACCAGTGCCACTCTATCTTGGTACATCAGTGACATGACCAATTTTACCAGGCTGTGATACAAGAATGGGCTGAAGTATTTCAGACGAGTTGGAGGCATCTATAGAAATGACAACAAGGTTCAGAGAAAATATTTTACCAACAAGATAAGACTTTGGACTTACAAATCGAGGGATGTTAAGCAGCAAACATTCTGGGGATAAGGTAAAAGAAAGGAGCTTATGTCAGATAACAAGAGCTCAATATTGCAGAATGCTATGAGTATAGAGAGATGGAATTAAGGTGGAAAAGATAGTGCAAGAAATAATACTGTAAAAAAAAATCAAGGGCAGCCAAAGATGCTTTAAAAGTGCAGAAAAGACAAACAAAAGTGGCTTCAGGAGATTAAAACATGATAAATGATGTGGACATAGATCTAAATGAATGCTCTATGTCTTTATTTGTAAAGAAAGGGGATGTTATAAATGCTGTAAGTTAAGTAGGACAAATAGAATGATAAACTACTGAGAAATGAAGGCTATAGGTAGGTATCTTTAATGCAGATCAACTGTTAGACCACATAAATTGAATCTTAGACTATTAAGAGAAGCTAGGAAGAAAGTAACAGTGGCGATGCCAAAAAGTGTCCAATTAACCGTGGAAAGAGAAAGACTGGGAGATAGATAAAGCATGGTAGTTTTTTTACAATTAACATATCTCTGCATATCCTGTTACACACAACTTCAATTTCTAATCTCACTCCTACTATGACATCTCAGTCTTCATCTTTCTGTACTGTTCCAACAGTGCTCAACATTAGGTCAATAAACAGCGTCTCATCTTTCAATACACTCACCATAACCTCCACATGCAACGCATCAACATCACACATACCACTATTCAGCCCTTTAGAACCATAGAAAATAGGTGCAGGAGTAGACTTTTCGGCCTTTTGAGCCAGCACTGCCATTCAATATGATCATGGCTGATCATCCAAAATCAGTACCCCTTTCTTTTTTCCCCCAAATCCCTTGATTCCGTTAGCCCTAAGAGCTCTAACCCTCTTGAAAACATCCAGTGAATTGGCCTCCACTGCCTTCTGTGGCAGAGAATTCCACAGATTCACAACTCTCTGGGTGAAAAAGTTTTTCCTCATCTCAGTCCTAAATGGCCTAGTGCTTATTCTTAAACTGTGACCCCTGGTTCTGGACTCCCCCAACATTGGGAACATTTTTCTTTCATCTTGCCTGTCCAATCCCTTAAGAATTTTATATGTTTCTATAAGATCCCCTCTCATCCTTCTAAATTCCTGTGAATAAAAGCCCAGTCGATCCATTCTTTCATCATATGTCAGTCCTGCCATCCCAGTGAACCTACGCTGCACTCTCTCAAACGCCTGCTCCACCATTTAACAAGGTCATGGCTGATTGGATGATGACCATATCTCCCCATTCATGTCAATCTCTCCCTTCCCGCTATTTGCACTGCCCTTTCAGGAATAGATCTACAGACTCATGTCCCCCGAAAGAAAATGGCCTCATCACTGCCTAAAATGGGAAAGCCCTTATTTTTAAATGCTGGTGCCCAGTTCGGAATTTCTCCACAGTGAATGTCCTCTCTATATTCACCCTGACAAGCCTCTCAAGATCTTGTATATTTCACCTCTCCCTTCTGTATACAAGCTTTTCCTTATATGAAATCTCACTCATTCCAGCTTTTAGTTCAATGAACCTACTCTCAACTACATCTAATACATTAACATCTTTAAATATGGAGATCGAAACTGTACCCTCTACCAGGTGTGGTGTCGCTAATGCTCTTTGTAACTGAGGCATTAGATCCTATCATGGTGTTCAATTCCCCTAGCAATAAAACATAACTTCCTGCAAGCTTTCCTAATTACTTGTCGCACCTATGCATTAATCTTTTATGAGTCATCAGTATGATACCCAGAGCCCCCCCCCCCCCCCCCTACAATCTCTCACCCTTTAAATATGCTTATTTTTCATTCTTCGTGCCAAAATGGAGAATTTCAGATTTTCCCACATTATACACCATTTCCCAGATGTTTCCCTGCACTTATTTTTTCTATATCCTTTTGTGGCATCCTTGTGCACAACTTACATTTCCACCTATCTTTGTGTCATCAACAAAATTTGGCAACCATTCCTTTGGTACCTTCATCCAAGTCACTTAGAAACATTGTTAAAGAGTGATCTATCTGAACCATTAACGTGGAAGCAAGGAACTGCAGATGCTGGTTTACAAAAAAAGACTCAGTGCTGGAGTAACTCAGCGGGTTAGGCAGCAAGTCTAGAGAACATGGAAATCTTTCTGAAGAAATGCCCTTACCCAAAACATCACCTATCCATGTTCTCCAGAAATGCTGCCTCATCTGATGAGTTACTCCAGCACAGTGTGTCTTTGGACTATTAACTTGCTACCCCACAGATTCAACAATTCCTTGGTAAACGTAACACTGTAAAGTTGCTGAGTTTCTCCTCCCCTGCCACTTCTAATTCCTGGGTTTTCAGTTAATCAGCTTTTCCAACTGTACTATTTCAGATTCAATGAGTGCTCTAAATTTTGATCCAAAACATCTGAAAGTGACCAATTATTATTTGGATAATAACATCATTTATAACCTCCAAATATTCATATCAAGCAAAACTGAGGGATCAATTATTTTTTAGGCAAAGAAGATGGTTGAGTTTGGCATAGAAATACTAAAATTACCATGTGACTGGACTGTTTGGATTTTATTACCCTGAAAAATTAACAGCTATCCTTTCTATACATGAACTGCTGAATATTTACAATGGTTCTTGTTATTGTTTTGAAATGTGCTATTAATCCGGTTTAGTGATATCTGAACACCTTCCAAGACTGATGGGAACTTTTGGGAAATATACAGCAAAATCATTTTTGCTGATCTCGAGCTGACCAAGCTTCAGTTTAAAGTCTCTAAAGGCGTTCTATCTTGTCAAAGTGTCAACCTAGATTAAGTGCTCAAGTCCCACAGCAGGCTTTGAATGCAAGCCTTCTGCACCAAAAATCAAGTGTCTCCCTTTTCAGTCTTGACAAGTAAAGCAGGGCTTACAAGTAAAAAAATTATATCTTTATAAGAAAAGTCAGCCTCATCACAAAAGCACTCTGGTGTTTCATAGGTGTATTTCAATGCTCGAAGTTCACTAATTTTGCACTAACTGACCAAACAGCTCAATCGCACACTTCACATGGTCAGCCTCAGAGAAGATCTGATGTCTCCATGTATTTCGAATGTCAAGAGAAGAGTGTTTGATTGTTATATGCACCAAGACTGGAGCAATGAAATTCTTACTTGGTGCAACTTTACAGGCACATCAAACGCAACAATACAACAAATAAATATACAACAAATTATCATTTATTATTAGTAAACCATACCATGAAACTGCAAGCCAAAGTATATATGAAGTCTGAAGAAGGGTCCCAACCCGAAATGTCACCTATCCATGTCATCAAGAGATGCCATCTTACCCGCTGAGTTACTCCAGTAATTTGTCAAGAGTCAAGTCAACCATCAAGTGTTTAATTATCATTTGTATTGAAAACGGAACAATTAATTTTTTACTTGCAGCTCTGTAAACACAGTACTAATAGATAATATAATAAACAAAAAAGTTCAATGAATTTACAAAACAATATTAGTGCAAAAAAAAGCCTGCAGTTCCTAGTGCAACCAAGACAGTTTGTAGTGGTGTCTGCAGTGTTTAAGAATTTGATGGTTGTTGGGAAGAAGCTGTTCCTGAATCTGGAGGTCCCGGTTTTCAGACTCCTATATCTTCTTCCCGATGGCAGGAGTGAAATGAGAACACTATTTTCCATCTTATTGTGATAAGACAGATCCGAATCCAAGTGATGGAGTCTGGAAACTGGGTCTGAGACTGTTCAAGGGAACCCTGTGCCTTTAGAAACATAGAAAATAGGTGCAGGAGGAACCAGCACCTCCATTTAATATGATCGTGGCTGATCATCCAAAATCAGTATCCTGTTCTTGCTTTCTTCCTATATCCTTTGATTCCGTTAGCTCTAAGAGCTATTTCTAACTCTCGTGAATACATCTAGGTCAGATAAGGTTGTGATTTAGTCATCAGAAGCACCAGCTGCGGTTAGAAGCAGGAGTTGGGATATGTGAAAACCTACCTTATTGAACCATAACTCATTCCCTCCAACCTTGCTGATATGTCCTTTGTAAAGCTGCCCCACCTCTCTTGATCCCAGCTGCCCAACTCAGCCATAAAACCCATATTCACATAAAGTTTGAACTCTGAGCAAATGATCTAAAACATTCCTGATATACATTAAATTTATTTTAAATTGTTTAGTACATAGCACCGATCACTATTGTTTTTCATAAAGTGCACATTATATGCGGTTCTCCTATAATGTGATGGTTGCATTCCTAAAAAAACGTGTGTAATAGAAAATAGTGTTATAAAAACAATCGCGGTAATGAGAAACAGGGCCATAAGAGCCAGAATGTTTCAGGCTCACAATAACAAAGTTACTTTGCCTGCTGGATTTTCAATAAAATGGTCCAAGTTTATTTTAGTGCAAAAAATAGGCAAGGCTGGATGTTACATTGTTTAATAAAGCATTGTTGCACAAGTGTCAATAGAAACAATTGTTTGTCAATATTAATGGCCATCCGCAGTGAAACTTGCAGCTTTGTCTTTAAAGGATAATGGTATCCGATCACTGCAAAGTTACATAGAATTTTATTTTTCCCTAACAAAATTACGTTACCCACAGTCAACAATGAGAGGCAATAAAAAGAAACCAATAAAACACACAATCACAAAAACCAACATAAAACAAAAAACATCCATCACAGTGAGTCTCCTCAGTCACCTCCTCACTGTGATGGAAGGGCAGAATGTCTTCTCTCTTCCCTGCCGTCTTCTCCCGTGGCCAGGCAGTCAACATTGCCACGTCGGGGCAGTCGGGACTCCCGACATTGAAGCCCCCGCCGGGCGGTGGCGTAATTTTATAACCAATTTTGCCTGCTCAATACATATAGTGTTCCCTAATTCATCAGTCATGTCCTATCCAGTTGGTGTTATGGAAAGAAACGTTATAGCAGAACTACCTATATTCAATTTTTTAAATCAACCCTCTTTCTCTACATTCTGCAGAAGCAAGTCAATGATAAAAGTGACAGAATTTATATAGAAGTCTAACATTTCAGGTCAAGAACTTCACTGCCATTTCTCCATTTTAAGAGGAGTCACAATGATATAGCATTTTCATAAAAAAGCAGGAGAAAAAAAATATATTCATCTGTGTGTGATTATTCATTGTAAAGTTGTTTGATGAGGAGGTGTTCAATTTGTTCCTTTGTTTCATTACACCGTCTCTAATGGTAAGAATTTACACTAATGGCTACTGTGATAACTGATCAACACCACATCAGTTTAGTTTAGTTTATTGTCATGTGGCGTGTGGCGGTGCTGCGAGGCAGCTGCGGCTCACCTGCAGTCCGCTTGTCTTTTTGTTTTTTGTTTGTCATAATTGTAAGTGTTGGATGTGATGTAGTCTGTTTTGTGGTTGTGTACTACGTGTGGGGGGGAGGAAACTATAAAAATTGTCTCTTCCGAACGGAGAAGCAACCTTTTTTTCTGGGTCGTGTCTCCGTTCACGCTGCGGCCTACCATCGGCCAAACACCTGGAGCTGGCGGCCTCCAGCTGGGACCACCTGGGGGTCTGGTTCGCAGAGCCCACGGACTGGACTCACCACCTGCGGAGCTTGCTGACTTCGGAGGCTGTGGTGGTGCTGCGAGTGCGCCTGCGACTCGCTTTCGGAGACTTTGGAGGCCTCGGCCGCGGGCCGCGGGCCCTGTGGATGTCTGAAGCTCACAGGTCCCTGGTTGGGGGCCGACTTCGGGAGCTCCGGCCGTGGCAGCGTCATCGTCCACTCCGAATCACGAGGCTTGGGTCGGCCCGCTGCGGACCTTTCACCGTCCGGCACGGCCTGGAATAGGCCACGGGATTTTCCACCGCCCGGTGGGGGCTTCAATGTCGGGAGTCCCGACCGCCCCGACGTGGCAATGTTGACTGCCTGGCCACGGGAGAAGACGGCAGGGAAGAGAGAAGACATTCTGCCCTTCCATCACAGTGAGGAGGTGACTGAGGAGACTCACTGTGATGGATGTTTTTTGTTTTATGTTGGTTTTTGTGATTGTGTGTTTTATTGGTTTCTTTTTATTGCCTCTCATTGTTGACTGTGGGTAACGTAATTTTGTCCAAAAACATGTTTTTGGATGACAATAAAGGTACTTTATACTTTATACTTTATGTGTACCGAGGTACAGTGAAGAGCTTTTCACTGCATGCTATCCAGTCAGCGAAAAGACTATACACGATTACAATCGGGTCGTCCACAGTGTAGATACAGGATAAACAGAAAAATATTTAGTGCAAAATAAAGTCCAGTTAAAGATAGTCCGTGGATCTCCAATGCGGTAGATGGTAGTTCTTGACCGCTCTCTATTTGTTGATCGGGTGGTTCAATTGCCTGACAACAGCTGGGAAGAAACTGTCCCTGAATCTGGTGGTATGCGTTTTCATACTTCTGTATCACTTGCCTGATGAGAGAGGGGAGAAGTGGGAGTAACCAGAGTGAAACTTGTCCTTAGTAATGCTGGTGACCTTGCCGAGGCAGCATGAATTGTAGATGGAGTCAATGGAAGGAAGGTTGTTTTGCATGATAGTCTGGGCTGTGTCCACAATTCTCTGCAATTTCTTGTTGCTTTGGATGGAGCTGTTCCCAAAGCATGCTGTGATGTGTCCTGATAAAATGCCTTCCATGGCGCCTATGTGGAAGTTGCTGAGTTGTTGGGGGACATGCTAAACTTCCTAAGCCTTTCTTAAGAAGTAAAGACGTTGCTGCGGTTTCTTGGCCATTGCTTCGATATGGCAAATCCAGGACAAATCTCTCCACCTTATCCATAAGTCCTTCATGGATTTTTGATTTTTTTTTTTACACACCTGACAGAGTGGTAGGAATTTAATTCAACACTAGACCAAGTGGACCCGTTGGGCCCAAACCTCTCCTGCATTGGTACAGCACCCTCTCCTACCCTCCTCCCCCCCTCCCCCCCTCCCTCCCTCCCCCCCTCCCCCCTCCCCCTACCTCCCCTCCCTCCCCCTTCCCCCTCCCCCTCCCTCCGCCCCCTCCCCCTCCACTCCATCACCCTCAACCCCCCTTATCCAGCCTCCTGCCCCCTCCCTCCATCTTTCCACCCCCTCCCTCCCCCTCCTTCCCTAGGAGATAGATTTAAGCTTTAAAATATGAATAACTTTAAAAATATAACCGACTTCAATGAAACTTCTTGCAATAGTACCAAAGGTGTGTAAGATGGGCCTAAAATTGTTGCACTATCGTGTACCGTTTTGGCTGTAGTTCAGGAACAAAAAAACAAACAAATGAGTGTTTTAGCATATAGATTATAGTGCCAACAGGAACAGACAGTCTTACATTCAGAATGTGGAAGATGATATGTATCAAAATGTACAACTCCATCTATAAACCACTGACTTATTAAATTTATTAAAACAAGATGCAGACTGGCAAAAAGTAGGTACACAAAATAAATAAACAATGCACTGACTCAATTAGTGATACCATTATTTAAAACTTTGCAAAATAAACATGAAATGTTTAATCTAAGAATAGGGAAAATCCACAAATTCAAATAAATACCATTTATTTTTCTGCTGTTTGTTCTGTTTTGTTTCTTTCCTTAAATTTCATTAGTTCAGGAGACAAAGTATTGGTCTTTACATTCAAGGTTCTAGATAAATTACTGATATCACCATGGATTTTCTAATTCCAGCACATAAATAAAGTCCTGGATTTTATGTGGAACACCCAAAACAATCACATGTTTCATTTGTGCTGTATAGTTTAGCACCTTACCATTAAACATCTGGGAAAGTGCATTCAGCAAGTTTGAAATTTGAGCTGTAAATCAGGCAAGTGCATTGTAAGTGTGTGGATCAACAGTAAGACTGGGTGTCTCGCCACCGTATGGAAGACCTGGCCCAATGCAAACTGACAGGAGAGATTGAAAAGCAAATCAAACTATTTTATTCACTGTGAGACAAAAAAAATTTTTTTGCTCAGTATTAAGTGATTCTATCACCTTCAACTTTTAAGTTGTCCTTCAAAGTGACATTTCGGACGGGTTAGTATGGCCACCATTTGGAGCATGCAGTTAACATTTCAAAAACAGGCAATGGTCATAAATTTAGGATAGCATATGCCAAATGGACTGAAGAATACAAGGATATATGCTTTAAAATGAAATAGATTTCCTTTCAAAACCCTTCAAGGTTTCAAGGTTAGTTTATTGTCACATGTACCAGTTAAGGTACAGTGAGATTTGAGTTACCATGCAGCCATACTAAGTGAAAAGCAACAAGGCACAGTCACATAAAATAAAATTTAACATAAACAACCACCACAGCAGCTCCCCACATTCCTCACTGTGATGGAAGGCAATAAAGTCCAATCTTCTCCCTCTTTATTCTCCCTCGGTCAGGGCTGACGAACCATCCGCAGTCGGGGCCATCAAAGCTCCCGCAGCTGGCGATCCGAAACCCTCATGTCGGGGGGATCGAAACTCCCTCGTCGGGATGGGTTGAAACTCTCCTTGGCTTGGAGCTCCCGAATCGGTCTCCAACCAGGGACCGCAGGTTCCACGATGTTAAAATCCACAGGCCCGGGTTGGAGCTCTCCACAGTTGACCCCTGGCAAAGCGATTGCAAGCTCCACCATGGTACGTCCGCGCTGCACTCGCGGTTGAAGCGCCGGGTTGGTCTCCAGGAAAGGTCGCGCCACTCCACAATGTTAGACGGAGTGGGGACGGAGATAAGATACAGAAAAAAGATCGCATTTCCGTCCAGGTAAGAGATTGAAAAAAGTTTCCCCCAACCCCCTCACACAAACAAAGGAACACTAAAACATACTCTTTAACCCTTTGCCATGGAAGTCCCACACCACCAGATTCAGAAGGAGCTACCTTCCTACAATGCTCTGGTTCATGAACCAACATTCTCAAGCTTAATCAGAAATGAAACACAAAGGACCATCTCTTGCACGACCATTGCACAAAAATAAGACATTAATGCAAAATACAATTAAAAAACAAATATTATCTTTAAATACTACCTTGTACACTAAGGTGCATTGTCAAGTCACGACCAATTTATTGTCATATGCAGAAGTACAGTGAGGTACGTGCACAATGAAAGTCTTGCTTGAAGCAGCATCACAGGCACATAGAGTCAGAAAACACACAAAACATAAATTATACAAGACACTGAAAAGAAAAAAACCCAACTTGTTCTCTGATTGTGTTTTGCACTAATATCTTAGTTTTGCACAATGGTACTCCAAGAGATGGTCCACAACGTTTTATTTCTGAGGATTAAGATGAGAAGGAAAGAACTAGATGGCTGTAGGAAAGTGGCTCTTTCTGAACCAGATGGTGTTTTTTAGGTACCTTTTACCTGAGAGAAGCAGCAAAAACAAAGCAAGGCCTGAAGGTGGGCATCCTTGAGGTAGGATGCTGCCTTCTTGAGGTAGTGCCTTGCGTAGATTCTTTCAACTGTGGAAAGGGGTATGTATGCCTGTGATGCATCAGACTGAGTGCACCTCTCTCTGCAATGTCTTGTGTTCTTGTGCGCTCGAATTTCCATATCGGGCCACAATGTAACCAGTCAGGATACTTTTTACAGTGCATCTGTGGAAGTTTGTTAGAGTATTCAGTGACATACCAATTTTTTTTTAAGTTCTAAGAAAGTAGAGGGACTGGTGTGCCTTGTTTGTAATCTATATACTAAAACTCTTGTTTGTTTGTTCCTGAACTACAGCCAAAACGATACATGATCGCGCAACAATTTTTGGCCCACTTTACTCACCGTCATCCCTTTGGTGCTAATGGAAGAAGTTTCATTGAAATTGGTGTTATATTTTTAAAGTTATTCACATTTTAAAGTTTAAATCTATCTCATAGGGAGGGAAGGGGGAAGGAGGGAGGGAGGGGGTGGAGGGAGGAAGGGGGTGGAGGGAGGATAAGGGGGGTTGAGAGAGATGGTGGGGGAGAGGGGAAGGGGTTAGGGGAGAGGAGGGAGGGAGGGAGGGAGGGAGGGAGGGAGGGAGGGAGGGAGGGAGGGAGGGAGGGAGGGAGGGAGGGAGGGAGGGAGGGAGGGAGGGAGGGAGGGAGGGAGGGAGGGAGGGGAGGGGATGGGATGGGGGGAGGGGGAGGAGGGAGGGAGATAGGGAAGGGGAGGGGAGGGAGGAAGGGTGGGAGGGAGGGGGAGAAGAGAGGGTGCTGCACCTATGCAAGAGAGGTTTGGGCCCAATGGGTCCACTTGGTCTAGTAAACATATAAATATCAGACAAACTACTGGAGTAACTCAGCAGGTCAGGCAGCATCTCTGGAGAACATGGATAGGTGATATTTCAGGTCGGCGCCTACTTCAGGCTTGAGAGGTGACATTTCAGGCCGGGACCTTTCTTCAGACTCAAGGCTTCTGAAGAAGGGTCTTAACACGAAACGTAACTTATCCATGTTCTCCAGGGATGCTGCCTGACCTGCTGGGTTACTCCAGCACTTTATTTCTTTTCTTGGTAAACCAGCATCTGCAGCTCCTTGTTTCTATAATAAATAGGTTACCTCCTTAATATTATATTATGTCAACGTAACAAATAATATGATGAGTAGAAAGCAACTGCAAATGTCTGCAATCTGAAGAAGCCTTCCGACCCGAAATGTCACCCATCAGTCTGAAGAAGGGTTTCAACCCTAATCGTCATCCAGTCTGAAGAAGGGTACCAACCTGAAATGGCACCCATCCTTTTTCGCCAGAGATGCTGCCTGACCAGCAGAGTTACTCCAGCACTTTGTATCTTAAGTAATCGGAGAAAACGCTTATAATAACACAGGAGGCCATTAGACCCATTCTGTCCGTACCAGCTCCCAAAGGAACAATCCCATTAGTCTCAATCCCCCTCTTATTTCCCTGAAACCTTGAATTTATTCCCTCTCCCATATGTCCATCAATTCCTCAGATTCTTTGTGCTTGGAATCTATGCTATGGGGCAACTTGGAGTAGTCAATTGGCTAACCAGCAGTTTTTTAGAATGTGGGCGGAAAATAGAGCATCCAGAGGAAACCCAAGTGATGGAGAAAATGTGTAAAATCCTCATTGACAGCAGATGAGATCTGGATTGAACTTGGTATCCTGATCTGCACTAACCTTCTGTACCACTGTGACAACCCAGCTGAAATTAGCTGGAACGAAGGTTTAAATTTAGCTCAAGTTAATACGATGAAATCTCCTCACTCTGTTGACTATAAAAGCAAGACCAGGCTGACGGGATTTAAATGTATGGTTTGTGTTGTCAGTGAATTAATAATCTGATGCAGCATCAAAGCCTGTGAAGAAAGCCTGTAACAAAGGTAAATTTTCTGACATAAAATTCAACCAATAATGATCTTTGCATGAATTATAAATGGAAACACAAAAAATATGCTAATTTTCAATCATTATTTTTTAAATGGTCATCAGGAACAATCTTTGAGCAATGATTTAGCCTCATTTACAATATCTTTTTAATTTGCTTAGGCAATTCAAGAAAGCCTGATGTTGCATTGGCTAAGACTGTCACTTGCTCCACTACTACCATTACTACAGCCTGATTGATACACATATTCTGAAGGGACCCAGAAATAATATCATTGATGTGCTTTGTGATGTGATGTGTGTTTATACACAAAATCTCTTATCAAAACACAGATGTTGCACACAGCATTCTTGAGAGGTTTCAGTGCACGTCTCTGTAGATCTAAAGATTTAATTTGTGTTGTCATTGCTGATTTGACTTTCACCGGTACCCAAAATACAATTCACTTAGCTTTAGATTCTATTTGAGCCTGATGGTTTTTCACACATACACCAAAATACATATAGAACAAGACAGATTTTTATCTAAAAGGACTGTTTAGAAACATAGAAACATAGAAACATAGAAAATAGGTGCAGGAGTAGGCCATTCGGCCCTTCGAGCCTGCACCGCCATTCAATATGATCATGGCTGATTATTCAGCTCAGTAGCCTGTACCTGCCTTCTCTCCATACCCCCTGATCCCTTTAGCAAAAAGGGCCACATCTAACTCCCTCTTAAATATAGCCAATGAACTGGCCTCAACTACCTTCTGTGGCAGAGAATTCGACAGACTCACCACTCTCTGTGTGAAGAAATGTTTTCTCATCTCGGTCCTAAAAGACTTCCCCCTTATCCTTAATTTTAGCGTTTGTCCATTATGACTGCATATATATATATAGTTTCTTTGAATAGGACTGCCAAATAGAAACATAGAAACATAGACAATAGGTGCAGGAGGAGGTCAATCAGACCTTCGAACCAGCACCGCCATTCATTGTGATCATGGCTGATCATCCACAATCAGTAACCTGTGCCTGCCTTCTCCCCATATCCCTTGATTCTACTGTGGTATACTGTGGTATCTCATCAAATATGCTTAACTGATACTCCAGCTTTTAATAAAGTTGCTATTTTAAACATTCCTGCCCTAATAGTGGAGAAATATAACAAGGCAAATATTTTTTGTAGAATATTTTCACTTGGACTCCAAATGCACAAAATGCTAATAATGTATTGCAAATTTCAGTCAGCTGTACTTTAAACCAATTGTTTCCAATAAAATGTTGTGAGAAAACAGTACTAAAATTCAGTTTACAGCTTACAAACTGGTGTTACTGCCCACTTTAGGACTGATAGGTAACTGTTTGATCAGCTCTTTGCATCTTGAAATGTTAGGTACCAATAAATTTACCTACTGTTGGTGTAGATATAGTTTGTCATTGTTGTTCTTATATGGAACATGGAAGAACTCGATGACAGCTGGCACGAGGTCACATAGGGGCAACTCTATTTTGTTCATATTTTCAAACTGCACCGAATATGCCAGACATTTTATTGCAAGATACAAGGAATATGCTTGAAGCTTCACCATCTCAGGCTTTCAAGCAAATTTAGATCAGTTTAGGGATACAGCATGAAAGCAGAGCCTTCGGCCCACTGAGTCCACGCCGACCATCAATCACCTGTTCACATTAGTTCTGTTATCCCACTTTCTCATCCATTCCTTCCACAAGAGGGGCAATTTACGGAGTGTCAATTAGTCTACAAACCCACACATCTTTGGGATGTAGGAGGAAACCAGAGCATCTGAAGGAAGCCAGGGAGAATAAGTAAAAAAATTCTAGGAGCAGAGTAAGGCCATTCAGCCTTGTGCAAACTCCGCACGGACACCACTTGAGGTCAGGATCGAGCCTGGGTCTCTGGTGCTGTGAAGCAGCAACTCTACCGACAGCACCACTGTACGGTTTGAAGAAGGGTCCCGACCCAAATTCTATCCATGTTCTCCAGAGATGCTGCCTGGCCCGCTGAGTTACTCCTGCACTTTGTGTCCAACCAGCAAAAGTAGTTAGGAGGGCGAGTTCACACATTGCATTCAAAACAGCTTCAGGAACAAAGATTATGAACCAACTAAAAAAAGCTTTTTTATCACGCCATTCAAATAAGTTTTGATGGTACTTTAGGGAAAGGCGATTGCGAAGTGTTAGAATTTTACAGAGTTCAAAAGTGACAAACTTATTCAGAAAGTATTATGTAGCTATGAGGGAAGTTTATTATGTTAGATTAGGACATTGAATTAAAAGTTTCTGCAGTGGATACAACCTGATGACTATTTCAAAAATATTTCATCATTTTATAGAAAAACCATCTCAATTATTGTCCATCTCTAATTTCCTTTTTGCCTACATTTGCTTTAGAAATACTGTATAACCCATCTCTGGTTAATTAACAGAGATCAGGGAGAGGATTTGATTGAAAACACAAAAATTAGTGTAAGAGTATTAGTGATTTTAGAAAGTTGCATAGGATTGCAATGATAAATACAGAAATCAATTAGTGAGAAATAAAAACATTTTAAGAGCCTTGACAAGTATGTATACGAGTAGAAAAGGTGAACCTAATCTTTGAAGCAGAGGAGGATGAAAATTTGACGTGGAGTAACAAAATACTCGGATATTAAACTAATATTTTTTGGTTCTTATTACAATGGGAAATAAGGAACTTACCAGAAACATTGGAAAATAGTATGATGACATTCATACTATTTTCCAATGTTTCTGGTAAGTTCCTTATTTCCCATTGTAACAAGAACCAAAAAAGTTAGAGTTATCAGAATTAATGTAGCGAAACCCCTGGAGAAATTAAAAACTAAGAAATCTCCTGGATCAAATGGCCTACATTATAGGGCTCCGAAAAAAATTTGTCTATTGAGGAATTAGATGCATTAGCGATCTTTCAAAATTCCTTAGATTCTGGATTGCTCACAATGGATAGGGAAGTTAATAATTCAGTGCTAGTTGTTAGTTTTAGAGATACAGCACAGAAACACATCCTACAGCCCACTGAGTCCCCGCCAACCACTGATTACCCATTCACATTAGTTCTATGTTAGCCCACACACGCATTCGACACACTAGGGACAATTTACAGCAGCCAATTAACCTACAAAGCTGCATGTCTTTGGGATGTGGGAAGGAACTGCACCACCCTGAGGAAACTCACAAAATCACAGGGGAAACCTGCAAACTCCACACAGACAGCATCTGTAGTCAGGATCGGACACGAGTCTCCGGTGCTTAGAGGTAGCAGTTCTATCGCTGCTCCACTCTGCTGCTTTGCAATGGCACTCTTCAAAAGATGGGATTAACTTGACATAGGTCAGGACTTTACTTAAATCTATTATGAAGGATGTGATAATGGGACACATACTGCAGCCAATCACCCACCCTTACTACCTACCGACCTTTCTCGTCTCCAGGAGTTAATTTGTTGCCCATAAATGGAAAATCATTCCCTTGTGGCAAGGTAATGTCATTACATGAGCTGGCAAGAACAAGCTCATCTGCAGCTGGCAGAGCTGCTACTTCACAGCACCAAAGATCCGGGTTCGACCCTGACCTCGAGTGCTGTCTGTGTGAAGTTTGCATGTTTTTCCTGTGACTGCGTGGATTTCTTCCGGGTGTTCCGGTTTCCTCCCACATCCTAAAGATGGGTGGCTTTGTAGGTTAATTGGCCTCTGTAAATTTGACCCTAATGTGTCAGGAGTAGCAGGGCAATGTGAAAGTAGGACAATATAGAACTAGTGTGAATGGGTGATCGATAGTCAGCATAAACTTGGTGGGCTGAAGGGCCCGTTTCCATGCTGTATCCCTAAACGAAACTAGGGTGGCACATCGGCAGCGTTACTGCCTTACAGCGCCAGAGACCCAGGTTCAATCTTGACTATGGGTGCTATCTATGCGGAATTTGTACGTTCTCCCTGTGACCACGTGGGTATTCTCTGGGTGCTCAAGTTTCCTTCCATATTTCAAAGACGTGCAGTTTGTAGGTTAATTGACTTCTATAAATTGCCCCTCGTGTATAAGATAGAACTAGTGTACGGGTGATCGATGGTCGGTGTGGACTCAGTGGGCCAAAGAGCTTGTTTTCACACTGTTTCTCTAAACTAAACTAAAGAATGTGTCCCTCAGAATATAATGTGAATATGGGATCATTGATCGATATGGACTCGGGAGGGATGAAGTGCCTGTTTCCATGTCATATCTCTAAAACTACTTAAAAATACTGACAGCCAACTACATTGGACCCACTGTGAACGTCTGGTTTCAAGAAAATTAACCATTTTAATTGCAAATTATAAATTACAATTCAGTTAAGTGAATTATTTTGGAAACACTATATGCTGCCTTGCACATCCTTGTCTATTAGCCTTTCCTCAGCATTGAACTGAATGCTTCTCTGATTCAGAAATCAGCGTAATTTCATGCAGGTTCAGTAGGCAGATTCCCCACCGTAAATGATGGAGAATTTTAGCAAGTTCATGCTCCAGAAAAAAAAAAAAATTAATGTGCAGCTGACAATGACTGCAAAAGAGGCAGAAACTTCCTCAACTATCTGGGAGTGCCAAATTCAGTGGGGAATGCCCATTCAAAACAGTTTCAATAAATTAAAATTATGTTTGACAATATTATTTATTTTTATGCATGTGAAAACAGCTAAGTAGAAGGAGATACCAATGCATTTAACTTATCTGATAGGCTGTGGGGAAAGTTTTAAACGTAAGGTTGTGATGTAAAATAAATGCTCCTGGGGTTAATGACAAAATATTTACATGGGGAGAAGATTGATTAAAAAAGTTTACTGTCTACGGTCAGCTGAGGACCAAGCAATTAATGCTGGGCCTTCACCTGTGCATGATTTATATTAATATTTCAGCCATCGAGACTAAGCCAGTTCTGAGAGTAACATCAATCCTATTCCACCACTTATTTCCCTATTACCAATTCACACTCTCATGTTCTCAACTTCTTTCTGACTCTTCTGCAATCCCCCTAAACATGGAATGAATCACAGTAGCCAATTAACTTATTAAACCTTTACAATATGGCAGGAAAATAGGGTACCCAGGAGAAATACATGCAGTCATGGAGATAACGTGTAAACTCCACACTGAGAGCATCCAAGATCAGCATCATACCCGAGCAACAGAACTACCTGGCTAAATGACTTAAATGAAAGGACAATGCATAATACAAGCTGACAACACAAATCTATGTGGGAAAGCGAGCAGTGAGAAGGACAAAGTGTCTGCAAAGGGGAACAGATAGATCAATTGAGTGACAGGTGGTGTCAGATGTGACATAATTTGAACATACTGTAACGTGCTTAATCTTTAACACAATGCTTACTGCATCGTTCCATCAATTTATTGGTGCTAAAAATTGTATTCACATGCTGTCACGCTGAAGCTTCCAGGAGGAAAGTAAAACCTGTATTTAGGGCCGAGGATGGTGGATTTGTCAGATTATTACTTGACAATATTGTACCAGACCACTTTCGGGACTGATCTCAGTGGAAATGCATCAGTAGTCCAACACTGTGGAATTTATCGCTATTCTGTCATTTCAAGGCACTTTTACAGTAGCAATAACGAAGTAGGTAAACCTAACAATGACAATTATATTTGCAACGTACAGTACTAAGATGCTCTGAGTACTGATCATTTAATTACTGAAGGGTGAAATATCAGTTTATAAAAAAACACATTGCTCTCAGATCTTGCGCTATGCCATTTATAATATAGTTTAATCCAAGGTTCTTGGGTTAATCATTTTAGAGCTATCACCATATTTGATCTTGAATAATTATGTAACATGTTAATTCCGCATGAAAAAGCATTTGTATAATCTACACAAAACCCCAAAACAACCACATTCCCAAGTGTGAAATTCTGTTTTTTTTTGTTAATTAAGCTACCATTTGTGGCTTACCAGTTCGAAGCATAAAGTAAATTAAACACATTTGCAAACTCACCCCATTTAATGGGTATGCTTTCCATCCAAGTTCTCCAAGTGCAGCTGTTGTGTCTAGCAGAACCACTGGAAAAAATGGTAAAACAATGGTATTAGCATGGTTTGCTTATTTAATTGTTGTTTCATTGAATGTTGGACATTACTTCCCATTTCAGATGATGGCACAAGTCTCCTCTGCGTAGATCATAATGGGGCTGGCCAAGGAGGAGTCAGGAACTGATGGGTCAATCATCCATATGACCCACCTGTTTGCCTCCACCCAATACACCCTAAAATTAAGGTTAATGCACTGTCCCCAAGTCAAATAAATTGTACGAGAATCAACATAACAGTTGAGTTATGATGAATCAACATAACAGTGAGTCCCCAAAGTTAAAAGTAACATTTGCACCCCTCCTCCAGAATGAGAAGTTTACTTTGCCTCTGGTTATAATTTTACCCTTTCAAAGCAGTAATTTAATGATTTGCACCGAGATTAGAACAATCAGTAATTTTAGCCTTCAGAACATAGCCTGTGGATTTCAACAAATGGGACAAAAAAGATCTTTTTAACCACTGATAACAGGAAATCAATGTGCTTTTTTATGACACTGAAAATCGATTATTAAATAACTCATTAATAGACATTTTAAAAGAGCTGTGCAGTCGAATCTATGTGCTACATTTACTGGTGGGACAGGTATAGTGAACAAAGAACAGGATTTCATTGTCTAAATATTGCAGCACTCCTCCCAACATTCCAAGTTGCAAGGATGTCCAATGTAAATAATGTTCATTATGTATTATTTGACAAATTTATAATCATTCAGTCCTTTGAGACATTTGACTATAATCATTCAGTCCTTTGAGACAATAGAGAAAAGGAGAATAAACAGGCTTAAATTTATATTGAACCTTTTGCAATCCCAGGACATCCCAAAACACTTAACTACCAATGAACTGCTTCAGTCACATAAATAGTGTACAATAAAAGATGAGCCAATCAATCTACGCACATGACCTCCACAAACACAGCAATTAGGGAATAATCAGAAATGATGTACAAGGAATAAATTTAGCCCAGTCATCTTTTATTGTGAATGACACTATAAGAATGCAAGTGCATTATTAATGTTTAGTATAGTTTAGTATTGTCACATGTACCAAGGAACAGTGAAAAGCTTTTGTTTGTGTGCTGTCCAGTAAAAAAAAGACTATACATGAATACAATCAAGGTGTCCACAGAGCACAGATAAAAGATAAAGGTTACACCATTTTATGCAAGATAAAGTCTGATTAAAGATAGTTCAATGATCTCCAATGAGGCAGATGAGAGGTCAGGACCGCACGTTAACTGAAGAGAGGACCATTCAGTTGCCTAATAACAGGGAGGAAGAAACCGCCCCTGAATCTGGAGATATGTGTTTTCAAGTTTCTATACCATTTGCCTGATGTGAAAGGGGAGAAGAGGGGGTGGCCGGGGCGAGACTGGTCCTTGATTATGCTGGTGGCCTTGCTGAGGCAACGTGAAGTGCAAATGGAGTCAATCAATGAACTGACACAATAAATGCTAATACAGGCTGGGAGACTCTTTTATTCTTTTTGAATTAGGCAAAGCTCAGATCTTGGAGTTGGACGAAATGCACATATTAATGCTTTCCATAGTTCGGTGCTTAGCAGCTAGGCAACATGAGTGGTTCAAATACTTACAGCAGCACACTGCTCCCTCTCAACGCTATGTGCCTTGTATCTATTAAAGAATTGCTGTGTGCACAGTGTGACACGGTATTTAATAATTTATCCATTGAAAAAAAAATTATGACCTTCATAAATTAAACATGAGTTTTATTCATGATAGTCACCTTTTTGTTGAACAGCAGCGCACTTGCTAAATTGTCTAGCAACCAAATAAGTCACTTTTACGAACCAAAATCGTGAAACTTAGCTGCAATGCGTGCATGCAGGCTGCAACTCATTATTTATTCAAACACTTCTGTGTAAGGCACAAAACAGCAGGTGTGCAACCAACATGTATTGCAAAACAAACTGCAATTTCCCCCCCCCCCAAATGAAGTACATACGGGCAAATTACTGGGAGCTAATTATGGCACGCATTCTTTTGTAATCGATTAACCAGGTTTCTAATAAACTTAACTTGGTACGACAGCATGCTACATTTTTATTCAATTACACAATGTCCTATTTAATATATGTGTGTGTGTATATTATCTACACACATATATACACACACATATATATCTACACAGACACACACACACATTTATATAAAATGCTGCACTAAATTTTAATCATGGGATACAGCCGGTGGAATGTAAGCATCAGCCGCTGCCTCGCAGTGCCAGAGATCCGGGTTTGATCCGGACATCAGGTGCTGTCTGTGCGGTGTTTGTACGTTTTCCCTGTGACTGCATGGATTTCATTGACTGCTCCGGTTTCTTCCCACATCCCCAAGGACGTGCAGGTTTGTAGGTTAATTGACCACTCTAAAGTGCCCCTCTAGTGTGTAGGATGCAAAACTAGGATAATATGGAGCTAGTGTACAGGTGATCGACGATTGATGTGGACTTGGTGGGCCGAAGGGCTTGTTTCCACACTGTATCTCTACACCAAACTAAAAATATTCAGAAATACTGCATAAAGGAAATTGTAATTTTGAAACATTTCAACAACATATTTGATTCCTTAAACGCGGGATCATTGCATTCATCTCAGTTGTTTACAAATGTGGCTTAATTTGCTTTTTGGCAGCTTATTAGGGTACTGTCATGTTACTCTTTGGACGGAATGCATCAAGGATATAAAACACATGCGTGGACAGAATTGCTCTATTTTTATCCTATCTTGTAGAAACCTGCCGTAAGGATTTTAGCAGAATTGAATTTAAACAGAACATTTTCCCTGTAGTGTAATGAGGCCCAAGGCACATGGTGAAAAAATAAAACACTTGGCATTATTTGTGACTGAATGTTGACTTTAATGAAGTGATTCCTGGGATGTTATGGGAAGCAAGAGGAGATTCTGAGCCCTTGGTAGAGAGTTTTGAACATTTATTAGCTACACGGGAGGATGGATAATGCCTAAAACACAATGTGCTGGAGAAACTCAGCCTCTCAGGGGGAAGGAATGGATAGGTGACATCGCAGGCTGGAAGCATTCTTTGCACTGATTGCAGTGGGAAAGGGAGAAAGGTAGAGAATAGGTGGGGGCAGGACAATGCCTGGAAAGTGATGCGGACACAGGTGAGGAGGGTTTGATGGCCAGATGGGTGGATAAAGGCGAGATATGAAAAGGAGACAAAAGGGTGTGAGATAAAGAGAGAAGAGGTGTGAACTGTAAAACCAGAGGGAGGGAATGGGTAGAAGGGGACAATGAGGGGGGTGGGGGAATAAAGCGACATGACAGTGGAGAAATAGGTCTTCTGTACTTCACCTGTAGCTAACCATCATGCAAATATCTCTGCCAGGAACTCAGCAGTTTTTTTTCTCCAGCTGTGCACAATGTCCAAGGATGCACTTGGTCTGGCTTCAGGGATTTGTCCACCTTTATGCTCATTAGAAGAAATATCCTTTAAGACCTGTGGCTCCTGATGACATCAATCTACTAGAGACCCTATTCTCTCCCTAGTTAATTAACATTTTGCATTTATAGAATCTCTTAGGATTTTCCTTTACTTTATCTGCCAAAGCCATCTCATGTCCTCCATTTGATCTTCCGGGGATCAAAGCCTGTGGACTTTAACATCGTGAAGCCTGTGGTCTCAGGTAAGAAGAGGCCGATTCGGGAGCTCCATGCCATTGAGATAGTTTCAACTGCCCCGACGTGGGAGCTCCGATCACCCCGACGGGAGCTTCGGCCACGGGAGCTGTGATCGCCCCCATTGCGGATGGTTTTACTGTCCCGAATGCGGGAGCACAAAGAGGAAGAAGTTTGAACTTTATTGCCTTCCATCACAGTGAGGAATGTGGTGGATGTTTATGTTAACTTTTATGTGGTTGTGTGTCTTGTTGCTTTTCACTTAGTATGGCGGTATGGTAACTCAAATTTCACTGTAACTGGTATATGTGACAATAAACTGACCTTGAAACCTTGATGTCTTTCTTTGGTGTACTTCTACACCCTACCCGTCTACTCCTGACACACGGCTCCTTTGTGTTTCCTGGTGAAAACCTCAATACTCCTCATGAACCAGGGTTGCCTATTTCTGCTAGCACTGCCCTTCACTCCAACAAGAATATGCTGACCCTGAACATCACCTGAACTCACTTTTAGAAACATAGGGAACTAGGTGCTGGAGTACGCTGTTCGGCCCTTTGAGCCAGCACCGTCATTCAATATGATCATGGCTGATCATCTAAAATCAGTATTGCGTTCCTGCTTTTTCCCCATATCCCTTGATTCCTTTAGCCCTAAAAGCTAAATCTAACTCTCTCTTGAAAACTTCCAGCCTCCACTACCTTCTGTGGCAGAGAATTCCACAGATTCACAACTGTCTGTGTGAAGAAGTTTTTCCTCATCTCAGTCCTAAATGGCCTACCCCTTGTTCTTAAACTGTGACCCCTGGTTCCGGACACCCCCAACATCGAGAACATTTTTCTTGCATCTTGCCTGTCCAAACCCTTAAGGATTTTATATGTTTCTGTAACATTCCCTCTCATCCGTCTAAATTCCAGTGTGTACAAGCCCAGTCGACCCATTCTTTCATCATATGTCAATCCCGCCATCCTGGGAATTAACCTGGTGAACCTACACTGCACTCCCTCAATAGCAATAATGTCCTTCCTCAAATCAGGAGACGCAAATTGCACACAATCCTCCAGGTGCGGTCTCACCAGGGCCCTGTTCAATGGCATTAGGACCTCCTTGCTCCTAAGCTCAAATCCTCTCGCAATTAAGGTTGAAGAAGGGTCTCGACCCGAAACATCACCCATTCCTTCTCTCCAGAGATGCTGCCTGTCCCGCTGAGTTACTCCAGCTACCAACATGCCATTAGTTTTCTTCAGTGCCTGCTGTACCTGCATGCTTCCTTTCAGTGACTGAGGTACAAGCACACCCAGGCCTCATTGCACCTCCCCTTTTCCTAATCTGACACCATTCAGATAATAATCTGCCTTCCATTTCTTGCCACCAAAGTGGATAATGTCACATTTATCCACATTATACTGCATCTGCCATGCATCTGCACACATACCCAACCTATCCAAGTCACCCTGCAGCCTCGCAGTATCCTCATCGCATCCCACATTGCCACCCAGTTTTGTGTCATCCGCGAACTTGAGATGTTACATTTAATTCCCACGTCTAAATCGTTAATATATATTGTAAATAACTGGGGTCCCAGCACCGAGCCTTGCGGCACCCCACTAGTCACTGCCTGCCATTCTGAAAAGGACCCGTTAATTCCTAGTCTTTGCTTCCTGTCTGCCAACCAGTTCTCTATCCATGCCAATACCCTACCCCCAATATCACGTGCTCTAATTTTGCACACAAATCTCTTGTGTGGGACCTTGTCAAAGGCTTTTTGAAAATCCAGATACACCACACCCACTGGCTCTCCCTCATCCACTCTACTTGTTATATCCTCAAAAAATTCCAGATTAGTCAAGCGTGATTTCCCCTTCACAAATCCATGCTGACTTTGATCAATCCTGTCACTGCTTAAAAGCCTCCCACAGATGATGCGTATGCAATCAAGAATCATTTACACTCTGGTCATTCCCTCTTCTCCCCACTCTCATTGGGTAGAACATACAAAAGATTGAAGGCAAGCCCTGCCAGATTCACGAACAGCTTCACACAATGCGCTTTGTAACTATGACACTAAAATGTCGTAACACTATTGTAACTCTCTATGGCACTATTGCATTATTGTCAGGGCCACACAGTGGCACAGCTGCTGCCTCAACGCCAGAGACCCGGGTTCGATCCTGACCTCGGATGCTGTCTGTGTAGAGTTTGCATATTCTCCTTGTGATCATGTGGGTTTCTTCCGGGTGCTCCGGTTTCCTCTCACATCCCAAAGATGTGCGGTTATGTGAGTTAATTAACCTTTGTAAATTGCCCCTAATGTATAGTTCCCACAATGTCCAAGGACACACTTGGTCAGGCTTAATACACTCTGGTATTTTCTCTCTCGTCCTACCTGTTGTACGACATGATTGTACTTGCATATGGTATGAATTGACTGGACAGCATGCAAACAAAGCATTTCACCACATTTTAATACACGTGATAATAATAAACAAATTGAAATGCCACTTGCCAGCCATTCCTTTACTCGCAAACAACCTTTTCCAATCAACCTTTGAAGCTCCTGTCTCACGCCTTCAAAGTTTGCCTTGCCCCAATTTAGGATTTCAATTTGTGGAGCAGTGCCATCTTTTGCTTTAATTTTTATTAGAAATTGTAGAATTATGGCCTCTAGTTCTGAAGTGCTGCCCCACCCTCACTTCAGTCGCCCATCCTCATTTTACAATAAAAGGTCCAGAGTTGTCTCCCTCTTTAGTAGAAGTATCTACATATCGATTAAGAAACAGCGATAGAATAATCTGAGAACAATCTGATCAGAGGGTGGCATCGTAGCACAGCGGTAGCGTTACCCTCACAGTGCCAGAGAGCCGGGTTCAATCCTGACCTTGGGTGCTTTCTGTGCAGAGTTTATATGTTCTCCCTGTGACCGCATGCGTTTTCTCCGGGTGCTCTGGTTTCCTCCCACACTCCAAAGACGTGCAGGTTTGTAGGTTAATTGGCTTTTGTAAATTGCCCCTTGTGTATATGATCGAAAAATTGGATAACATAGAATTAGTGTACAGGTAATCGATGGTCGGCATGCATGGTGGACTGAAGAGACATGCTGCGTCTCTCTCTATTTTAAATCATGAACAAAGGGTCAAATTTGGCAGGCTTTGGCCAGCAACTCCCTTCTGATGCAGCCTTTGGAACAGAAGAATGGGATTTACCTGCACATGCTCTGAGTCTGGTACTTACTGAGTGACAGATGCTGTTCCATCTGTCACTGGACTCTATGTGGAGCCCTGTCTCACTGGGATTCCCCAGCATTGCACCAGCTCTGGCACCAGCTTTGAAATTTCATTGATTTCATTGGGGATTAAAGTCCTGCAAATTGCAAGGCAAAGGAAGCTCTTTCAAATGTTCAATTAAAGCAAAATAGTTTTTCAAGGTTAGTGCTTTTAATTAGCTTACAATCTTTTAACATAACTCATTAAAAAAATACTACAAAGTGTACAACCTTGGTAAGGACATTTACAAATAGTTACTACTCATGATAGCTTTGACAGAATACGAGACTCCAGTCTGAAGAAGAGTCTCGACCCAAAAGGTCACCTCCCCACGTTGTCCACAGATGCTCCTGAGCCGCTGAGTTACTCCAGCATTTTGTGTCCTTTAAGGAGACTCCATCCTTGGTTTTTACAGGTCAAGTGTAATCTGGGGATGGAGCCTCTACACTAGGTTGTCTGGGATCTTGTCACAGTCTGAAACATGCACCCTGACTTGGAGTACAAAAGGTCACTGAGATTAGCCCTCTGTCTTTAGCCCATATAAAATGGAGGCAGAAAGAGACCCTGAGCAGTCACATTAGGTGGAAGGCTAAATCCCACAAGGTCTGTTCAATGTTTTAATTTCTGCTGAAGTTTCTCTTTGGTTCAATGCTCCTAAACTCATTGCGGATGGTCACAGGTACCAGGTATCCTTTGCAATATGTAGCTTGATTTTACTTACCCAGTGAGCCTTATGAAAAAAAAAGTTAATCTCCCAAGACAACCTTTAGAGTACATGCAACAATAATCAGCCAGGTCATAACGAGAAGTTTAAACTATAATAAAAGTCTTCCAATTGTAACTGAAGGAGTATTTAATCTTTTTTTTCTGGGCATCTCTGCCTCACATGATGGGGAAACATTATCTAATAAAATTAAATGAAATAAACCAGAAATGAAAATAATTTAAAAGACCCTGAAAATTTAATGATGCTGTTCCAATTGATCAATAATAGAACGATAAGAAATCTGCCCCCAGGAACCTTGTTTGTACTTAACTTTATCTTTGGGCTATATGTAAAAAAAAAAAGAAATGTATTGTACAAAAGATGGCCATCTTAATACGCAATGCAATATCTTCGTTGAAAGATAACCAATATTGCATGAAATAGCAACAGTGTGATCAATTAGAATTTTTCAGAAAAAGAAAGCCGAGTTCTCTGAGAACATTCCATGTTATAAAATCGTACCTTACATAATGGCATTTATATCTGGTTTATCTTCAATTTTTTAAAAAATTTATTAAAATTAAAACAATGAAATTAAAGCAATTTATTGTACCAGGATTGAAGTTGGCCTGTTAGAATTACTTGGCACAAAGAACTTCAGATGCTGGGAATTCAAAATCAAAATCAGAGTGCAGGAAATGATCAACAGATCAAGAAGGGAAGACCCAGGGAAGAGCATTAATCTGCTCAGGAACTCTTCATCAGAACTGGAATAGTGAGAAGATAAACATGTTTTCAGGTTGCAGAAAAGGAAAGATGGAACAGACAGATGGGAATTTCTGTGAAAGGGTGCAAACCAAAGTTGTCCAAATAACCGATAAATGTAGAACTACTTTAAAAATCAGCAACTGGAACAAAGTACAAGAGAAAAAAAATGAAAGTTAAACCTAAACAAGCAGTACAGTCACAATTGTATGGAACAAGAGAGGTTTCCTGACATCGTTCAACTTAATATTAAGTTCTGAAGGTTGTTCCATGCCTAATTGGCACATGGCTTGCAGTTCTTCCATCACACTGGGGAATGGTTGGAGCAACATAAGAAGCAGAAGACCCAAAGAGGTCCAGGAGGGAGAATTCTCTCCCCCTGATGCTGCCTGATCTGCTGAGCAGTTCAATCATTTTGAGTCAAGAGTGGTTTATTGTCATATATGCCAAAACAGAACAATGACATTCTTACCTGCAGCAACACAACAGGTAGATAAAATTACCTGTATTCAGAAGTTACCATAATGAATAAGAGCTTCAATAAACTGTTTTAAAAGTTTTTGTTATTGAAGAATACACCAGATTACTATCGTCTTTTACAAAATCACTTATCACTGATTGCTTTCCGATTCAAAGCACATTGTAAAAGATTTGTTTTCAATGCTGATTTACGATAATATGAGATAAACTTTATCTCAGTGAAGTAAACACCAATTATATCAAATGGGAAGAGATGCTGATCATCCAAAGCATTTCTCAGTACATTTTACTTCTGACTATACCATCTCTTCTCACAGCAGGAGTCATGAGCAAAACACACAAATAAGACGACACTCACTTGATGGCAAAGCCATTATTTGTCCCCTACAAAAAGTATTCAAATCAATGCTTGTTTAATGAAAAGAGATTCCTCACTGTCAAAAAATAGAATGGGACGATTGCTTACACAGAAAATTTGTTACTCTACAAGCTTGTTGCAGAAACACACATCGACTTCCTTATCTAAAGGTTTCAGCTTTGCGGAAGAAAGTACATTTTGTCAAATCGCCCAGGAACAAACTATATTGTGTGCGGAAAGATTATAAACTGGAGTTAGCCCAAGTTGCATTCCACTTTTCAGATAAAGATCCATCTCCTCAAGTTGCTTTTTGTCTTTTTCTGCTTTGTTCACCACATATTTACAACTTCCAGGCAAGAAGCAAGATGCTCCCAGGCACTTTGGCTGGAATCTTTTCCAATGATGGAACACATTTAATGCTTCGTGGGCCTTTGCAACTAAGCCAATCTGTTTGCCCTGTGGGCTGCTATGCATGGCAAGTAACAAACAGACATCAAACAGTGCCAAGCCATGGCTGCTGCACTGGGCACATGGATGGCACTCATCTCAAATTCCTGTTCAAGCTTACATTTCCATCTATCTGTGGGGAAAGTGCAGAACAACCTGTGAGAGGGGCCACGGTTATGACCTTCTGATGGGGCTGAAGAGATTCTCTTCGTGTAGCCTATGCATTCCAGTTAACTAACATTTGCCTCCATTCAAAGCTTGAACTATCCAGTATGTTGAAGAGAAACACCCAACTGCAATTTCTACTTTATGGAAATAAATATTTAAATTTTCTTAATATTAAAAAGGGAAAGTCTTCATAGTAAGGGAAAATAAAACCAGGTTGCCACAAATTCATAGTTAATTTAATTATTTTAATTCTTTGAAGAGTCCCTTACATGTAAACAAATAAAGTGCCATTTCCACAAATATACTTTGGTGTGTACTTTGTTTCAAGGGGTCGGATCACTCACACTTGCTATTGTTTTCTTCTGCCAGTCTAATAGTACAATGGTGCTTTATTTATTACATGGGCAACTGCACAGTGAAATTCTTTTTGCATTTTAACACATGCAGGCGCCATGTTTTGGCACCATTTTCAAAGTCTGGTTCGCCCACATGTTCAATCTACTGGAGCGGTTCCCAATCCAGGCGAGTCCCGGGCTGTCTAAATGTCTGCGAGTCAGTGTATAAGCCCATTATGTCTCTCCTAGACCCCTACACCAGCCACTCATGGCAGGCACAGTAGTCACAACCAGCCACAGGAGGGTTGTCTGGTGATTTGCAGAAAGAAGCATGTGGGTGCAGAGTGCAGGAGACAATAAAGGAGGAACCAGACCTCTTTAGAGTCCCTTCCAACATAGTTTTAAACTCAGGTGCATCTTCCATCATGAAGGGAATGACTGCCGACTGCATTCTTAACATTTACCTTGGCGGGTAACCAGATAACAAGGTTTTAGATATCCCACTGACTCCAGCTGGCTGATCTGACACAAATCTCTCGGCATCCTGAAGCAGAGGTGTGGCAGAACTGGCATGTTTCTAACCAAACTCCTCGACATCTGGCCATCTCAATGAAATAACTGAAAGTGCACATCACCACACTCAGGAACAGCTTCTTCCCCTGTTTTCAGGCTTCTGAACGCTCCTTCCATTAGCTCCAATTCACCTCTATCCATTGCGGACAGTGGACGTTGTCTATGGAACTGATGTGTTACAATGCCAAGAACTATATTCTGCACCTTGTATCTATCCCTTTGCCCTATCAATTGTACTTAATTTGATTGCAATTATGTATTGTATATCTGATCTGATTGGAGAGCATGCAAAACAAAGCTTTTTACTGTACCTTACAATAATAAACCTAAACCTAAATTTACACATGTGGGCAACCACTGTAAAATTACAGGTTGTAGAGCAATCTATTGGCCCAACAAATCTCTAAAAAGGAAACATTGACAGACACAAGAATGTGAATTAGGGGCCAGGCAGCCTACTCATGGCCCATAAGCCTGCTCCACCATTTAACAAAATCATGACTCAATTACTGTAATTTTGCATTCACGTCTACCAAGGGTAACCTAACTTATCAAAAAATTGTTCTACCTCTGTGCTAAAAATATTCAATATCTCTTTTTCCACAGGCCTAAGGAAGACACGTCTAAAGATTCGCAACCTTTAAGGGAATAAAAAGTCCACAGCTCCTTATGCCAGAAATAAGTTACCCCTCATTTTATACTTGGAGGGCCGAAAAGGCCTGTTTCCGGCTGTATATATATGATATGATATGATAAGACATCCTCTCTACATCCATCCTGTTAAGTTCCGTCAGGACACAATATATTTCACCCAGTGGGTAAATATTCCTTCCATTTACACCCTTCTCCCAACACTGAAAAACCCAATTAGGTAACAAATACAACAGCTTCAAAAAGATTTCCACCTGGATAATTTAGCTTTGAGAAACTTATTTGTTGTGCAGCAGATCCTTGAGCTTGGAGATATTAGGGAGGGGACAATAACATTATAGAACAAAGAGGAGGTATTAGAGGTCTTAGTAGGCTTAAAGGCTTAGTTTAATTTAGTTTATAGTCACGTGTGCCGAGGTACAGCAAAAAGCTTTTTTGTTGCGTGCTATCCAGTCAGTGGAAAACATGTACATAATTACAATCAAGCCATCCACAGTGTACAGATGCAGGATAAGGGGAATAATGTTTAGTGTAAGATAAAGTCCAGTAAAGTCTAATTAAAGATAGGTCTCTAATGAGGTAGATGGTAGGTCTGGACCGCTCTCTAGTTGGAGTGATAAGATGGCTCAGTTGCCTGATAAAACCTGGGAATAAACTGTCCCTCAATCTGGAGTTATGTGTTTTCATACTTCTGTACCTCTTGCCTGATGGGAGAGGGGAGAAGAGGGAGTGTCCGGGGCGAGACCCATCCTTGATTATGCTTGGTTACATTAGTTTATTTTATTTTCACGTTTACCAAAGTACAGTGTAAAGCTTTTGGTTGCATGCTAATCAGTCAGCAGAAAGACTACACAAGATTACAATTGAGCTGTCCACATTGTACAGATACATGATGGAGGGAATAACATTTAAAGCAAGATAAAGTATAAACCAGTATCAATACTATCGGGACAATAGATGCCACTTTTGTGAGGCAGTGTCTCATGTAGATGCAAATTATTTCAGAAAATTACTAAGTGGCAGTGCCTCATGCAGATGCTTTTGATTGTATTCTAAATCACCCCTAACATTTAAAGTTGCTAATTTTTCATGATTTACAATGAATTGGCCAGAATACCAGAGGTATTACAATTTTTTGTGCTGATTCTCAGTTCCTTATTTTTACCTAAAATACTTCATTGTGTTATTATGCTCCCTACTTCCTGTCGTATTTATTAAACTTGGATTACCTTCTACTAATTTTCTAAAATAATACATTTTCTACACTGTCTTTTTGCTGCTGCTCAACCATGTAATGTAAGCAAATGGATCGTGTTGGGTCCGAGTGATCATACCTTACCAATAGTTTTAATTGAAGTCACACCGGTTACAATTATATTTTATTTCTATAAAGCATTGCCAAAAGAAAGGGGTGGCATTTAAAAAAGACAGCAGATAGAAATTATGTTGGTAAAATAGGAAAATAATATGCCCTTATGAAATGAATTAGACACACATCCAGGTAACACAATGCATATTAACTAAAATAATTCTTCAAGCTGCTTGAGAGAATCAAGACAAGGTGAGGCCTGCTTTGATTGCAATCAGAAATCACAAGTTAAAGCAGGAAATTGGATTTTACAAAATCAGTCCTGGGGACTTAAATTGAAAAATTATAATGATTATTTCCAAAGCTAATTTACTGTAGAGCATTAAAATTGCAGAGTGAAACTTATTGGTGGCAATATTAATTCTGGTTTCATCAAAATGCAGGCTAATGGAACAGGGTGTTAATAAGCGCCACTCATCAGTACAGGAATGCCTATGGATGATTCATGCACTGAACTGAATGAACTGGAATCAGTGTCACAGAGGCTACGAACAGCGTTCTCTGGGTGTCAAGTTGCGATACCCAGACTACTGAGCTGGCATTCTAAACCCTTTGGCTTTGTCTCAGACTGCTCAAGTCAAACATAGCTGCAGGAAAGAATTTTTGAGCTAGTAGAATTGATCTTATTGCCACAACAAGGGTACTGCTGGCAATGCAGATAATGCTGAGGAGAGAGAGCATGTCTCAAATTTACAGCAGCTATTTTAACCATTGCCTTCTACAACTGGAATCAGTGACTATTTAGCATGACTGTCTCTAATGGGGGACAGCCTTCCCCACTGACAAAAGCACAGGAGACTTGGGTGTAGTGTAATGTCCTCGAAAAAATATGGAATTATAATTGTAGTAAGGCTTCAGGAAAGCCCCATCTGCAGGTTCGAAGGCTTCGGGTCTCAATTCAATACTTGAAGTGATCTAGCAGTAGCTACTATTATTAATAGCTGCAGTTCCATCATCAACACCAAAGAAATGGAGTCAGCTATTCATTCCCCAGAGCCTATTACACATTCTGTTAGCTTCTGGCTGATCTACACCTCAATTCTATTCAGTCTCAGCAGGGAGCACACAAAGTACCCGTTTTGATCAGATCTGTGCTCCTCCATTCTTCCTCATCAACTAGATGGCACAGTGGCACAGTGGTAAAGTTGCTGTCTTACAGCACCTGAGACCCGGGATTGCTCCTGCCTACTGGGTCTGTCTGTACTGAGTTTGTATGTTCAGCATGGAAACATGCTCTTTGGCCCACCAAGTCTGTGTCGACCAGTACACTAACAATATCTCACACAATACATCTTTGGAGTACGGGAGGAAACCAGAGCACCTGGAGAAAACCCATGCTGTCACAGGGAGAACGTACAAACTCGTCACAGACAGAACCCGTAGTCAGGATCGCAACCTGGTCGATGGCACTCTGAAGCAGCAACTATATCACTTGCCACTGTGCCGCCCCATGTTCTCCATGCGACCGCGTGGATTTCTTGCATGCTCCGGTTTCCATCAACATTCTAAAGACATGCAAGTACGCTGGTTAATTGGTCTCTGTAAATTGTCCCTGGTGTGTAGGATGCAAAACTGGGTTAAAGTAGAACTAGTGTGCAGGTGATCGATAGGCGGTGTGGATTCAGTGGGCTGAAGAACTTGTTTCCATGCTGTATCTCCAATTTAAACTATACTCCATTAGAAGAGCTCTCAATTACCCTCTCTTAGCATCACTCCAGATTCGTCAAGAGAATTCGGCTTAAAATCCCTCTCTGGTTTACGTTCTATGTTTTTAACATTCCGAAATTTCTTTTGCATTCTACCAGATTTGCTGATGACTACCTTTGATTAAAGCACAAAATGCTAGAGGAAGTCAGCAGGTCACGCAGCACCTGGGGTGGGAATGGACAGGCGACCTTTTGGATCATTATGCTTCTTCACTATGAAGAAGGTTCCTGATCCAAAAAGTTGCTTGTCTATTCCCTTCACAGATGCTGCCTGACCAGCTGTTTTCTTTTGCTTAGGTTGCCAACATCTGCATTCTTGTGTCTCCGACTATTTTATATTGATGGCCTCTAGTTTTGTTCTCTTTCATGTGTGGAAATACTAAGATAGAAATTCATCCTTGTCTGGATGCATTAAATGTGCCATACGGTAGCAGATGGGCATTTTACACAGCTTCCAAAATTTAATTTCACTCAAGGCAACGGACATTAATTTCAGAAGCAGAGCATTTGTACAAGACATTGGTGAAGTTGCATTTGGAGGATTGTGTCACGGTGCTAAAGGAAGGATGTTGTTAAGCTGGAAAGAGTGCAGAGATGATTCATGAGGATGTTGGCAGGACTTGAGGGGCTGTGCTAGAAAGAGAGGTTGGGCAGGCTAGGACTCTATCCCGTGGAGAACAGGAGGATGAGGGGTGATCTTATAGAGGTATTTCAGATCATAGGGGGAATAGATAGGGTGAATTCAGTGTTTTACCCAAAGAAGGGGAATAAAGAGCCAGAGGACAAGGTGAGGGGTGAAAATTTAATAGGAACCTTCGGGGGAACTTTTTCACACAGTGTGGTGGGTATATGGAATGAGCTGCCAGAGGAAGTGGTTGAGGCAGGTATTATAACAACATTCAAATGACATTTGGAAAAATACATGAATAGGTGTTTAGAGGGATATGGGCCTAACGAAAGAAGGTGGGACTAGCGTAGATGGGGCATCTTGGTCAGCATGGGCATGTTTGGCCAAAGGACCTGTTTCTATGCTATTTATACTGTCTAACTATACACTGCAACTTTCTTGCATTCACCACATGCGGTTTAGGACATATTTCTACTCGGTTGTATTTATGTGTTAATTTTAATGATTTCTTTCTGGATTTTCCCTCAGCGTACTGCTTTAAAGAGAGGTAGACTGACCTGTTCAGCATTTCCTGATGGATTTAACCTTTCAGTCCTTGCATCATCCATGTATGATTTCTGCATGCTCTCCAGTGCTTTTATATTCTTTGTACCTCGTGTTGACCAAACCTGCACTCAATGTTTTAAAGTTTGGTTGGTCTATACGTGGAGCAAGGTTGAAATTAAGACCCCTCTTTTCACAATTTCTCCATGAATGAACTCATTTGTTTAATTTGGCTTTCAAAGAAGACCTTATTTAACCCTGCTTCTCCCTTTAGTGGATTTGCTTATTTCTCCAGCTCCCTTTGTTCTGTTACCTGGGTTCCATTACATCCGGCGTTGGTAAGGTTTCCATTCAACCTGACTCAATGACTCCCTATGGTCCTAGTGCCAGTCTCTTCACTGGCAGCTGATCAAGACCCAGGCAAAATGTTGAATAGAATAGCGCAGTAATATGGCACACAGCCTGCCAGAGATCAAAGCTTTTCTGAAAGCCCGAGGAAATCCCACAACCGTGTTGGAGGATGACAACTGACTTTGTGATTTGCTTCGCTTACTGATCTGAATGATTAGTTTCAGAGAAAAGAACAACATGGGTCTCACCTTGACAGAAAAATCATTTATTTCAAGGTAAATTAAGTTAATCTATGCCCCCATGCAGCAAGATGGTCTCTCTCATGCATTACCTCCATAAAGCTCTGCCTCACTTTGTAACAAATACTGTGAAGGAAAGCTCTTCAATAGTCATGATTCAGAAGTGTCCAAACATCAACAGAGAGCCATAACGTTTACTTGTCATTTTGACATTTATGAGCTTGACTTCCCACTGCTGCATCACAAGTAAATCTAAACAGCGCAGTGAAACCACTGTTAATAATCCGTAAACAGTAATATGTCTATTAATGCCAAGATAAATCTCAATTTGCCCAAAACTGTCTCCCAAAACTATCACAAAATCAACACACTAATTCGCAGAAAGCTCCTTCTGGTAAATTTGTAATGTTTTAAAGAAGCAAAATTCGATTTAGTGAGTGAATACTTTAAGTTTATAATCAATGATTAAATGCTGGCTGGATCAAAGACCTGGACAGTTACCAAGTCTCTACATCTGATAAACATTGTAGAAATGGTTTAGCAAATTATGTTGTCAAGCACAAAAATAACAGTCATCATTTCTCAGTTTCAGGGAATCTTTGGGATGCTGAAACATACACTGGCTGGAAATAAAGTGGCTTTTAAACCTTCATATTAATCAGTATAAATTCCAGTACCTGGCAATGTAATTAAAATAAAATATTTCTCAAGTGGCTTAAAGTTGTAGCCTACTGGTTTAACATTTAGATTTTAACTTTCAAAGTATAGTGATCTCTTTGTATTTATTCATTGCTGTTTTAGATCCTTTAATAGCCTTAAGGGCTGTCCCACTTTAGGGGATTGTAAGGCGACTGCCGGCGACTGTCAAAGTCGTAGCAGATCGCCAAACTTTTCTTTTACCCGACGACAATGACCACGACAATGCCGAGTCAGGTCGAGATTACAGCGTCTTCGGAAACATCGCAAAATTCCCGCGCTGTCAATGCTTCTCCGGCATCCTAATTTCCGCTGAAATCACTGACCTGTCGATAAGTACTTGATAGTTTTGAACTATAACATCTTGTATGGGTTATTTAAAAACCAAGCATCACTGTAACAAGGCATAAACTGGATTTACTTCCAGCTATTTACTAATAGCTGTATTAAAAAAATTAATTTAAAAAGTGGTTAAGTGGATTTTTGTGAAAAGTGTGTGGGCATTCTTTGAAAATGTACGGGAGATGCATATCTTGTTTCTGGGTTGCATATCTGGGTTGGGAGCCCACTTTAAACGTAATGGCTGATGGGCATAAACATTGTGAAATTCCCACGCTTACCTGACCGTCAAACTGTCGCCTCCAATCTACCTGTCAAATGTCCTGACGGTAAATAAATTCGTTAAACACAACTATTTTATGGTATTTTGAAATGACTTTACTTATTTTAATATAATGTGCTTCTAAATGCATCTAAGAGAACCTAGCAAACCTGGGGACAGCAGGCGACAGCGCCCACAATAAGAATCGATACCTGGCGACAAGCCAGCTGTCGCCAAGAAATTTCACTCCGGATGATTTCACAGCGACGCGCTGAGATCCACTACTCATGATCATGCCCGCGACACCCGGCGAACTGTCGGCGACAGCCTAGTCGCCGGCAGTCACCTTAAAATCGCCTAAAGTGGGACAGGCCCTTTAGTGCTGTAATGTTTAATTTCTCCTGCACCTACACTGCCTTGTAGAGAGGGAGAGAACTCTGGATTTCCGTTATATTTTGTGTTGCCAGATTTCACTTCTGAATCACCAAGCTCTCGTTTTAACATCGCTTCTCATTGTTCTGGAGATCTAGAACAAATAGGTCCCAAGTACCTACTATATTTAATCATTTTTAGTGTGTTTCAAATGAAATCACCATAGATCTTCAGCGCTCCTGAAACTCAGGAGCAGACTTGACAGTTTTATGTAGCAAGCACTCATAGTTTAATTCTTTATATCCAGGTATCAATCCAACTTCAAAGTTGTGAGAAGATACATGAACAGTAATTTTGGTCTGGCATTTTCTGCATAATTAACAAATCTAATCCTGGTAGCTCATTCCAGGTCTGCCACAATGGGCATTGTCCTAGATATGGATCATGTGAAAACATTTCTTCAGCGAAATGATATTGTTGAAGTCCTAGGATAGTTCATGAAACAGGGAAATATGTCTACAGGACAACATGATAGCAACACTGTTGCTGGCATTTGGCTCAAAAACAGATAAAATACAGATGAGTCCTTTCATCCCATGATCTAATGTTGAGATGTACATTAGATTGCAACGTCCTCGATGGGACATTTGAATCTAATATCAGAAATCGTCAAGAGAATTCAGGTAAAGCAGTTTAATGCAGGGAACCCAATGCTTGGGGGAGCTTGGAGGATTGCTGCTGGTGTGGAAGAGATGCTCGATATGGTGGGACAGCTTACCCAGTGGGTCATTCAATGGTCCAAGCATCGAGTCAGTCGTAGTGATGGTCTTCCTCACCATGCAAGGCCAAATCACGCAGTTTGGTGAGAAACAAAGATGTCAAACAAGCACTAAACGCAGGAAGGCTAGAACTAACATAGAGAAAAAGGATGGGGTCAGGCCTTGCCACAGCAGCCACTAACCTCAGGATGCCTAATCAAAGTTTCCCATTGTTACATTTTCATTTGGATAGGTTACATCACACAAGAGTGTCTATCCTCAAAGGATGGCTACACCCAATCAATATGGTAATGCCTGCATAATTCAGAAGTACGGAGACAATGGTGTGGAATGGACCTGCAGTAGTACCAAGCATAAGGTGGAGTCAGAGACAGAGTTATATGCAGAGGTGTGAACGCAGTAGTGTTTATTGCATATCTAAAGAGTGTGTTAAAGATGGTAGCCCATGGCCACTCCACATCAATAAATGCGCATATAGAGTCCTCACAAAACCGAACACAAATTTGTAATGCTCCCATTATTTTCTGTTGAGGAAGACCAAGATGATGTCACACACTTATTTAAGAGAGACTCTCCAAATAATCAATGGGATGGACTTCTCAGTGTGTTTGGCTGGAACAGTTTGGTCCACATTCTAATCATAGCAAAGGTCTCCAAATGTACACCAACCATTATGGAAGTGGACATCAGGTCATTGAGCAGATTGAGCATTTGTTTTGGAAAGTATCAAAGCTTTGGGAAAGGAAGAATTCCACAAACTATTCATACTGGTCAGGTGTTCTTGGAAGTCATTAAGGTGTTTTCAACCACCAGACCCATATAAATGAAACATTTAAAGAGCTGCACGAATATGTTAGTTGCATAAATCAGGGTGAAGATGGCTATAATGCTACTAAAGACAAAGCACAGATGGAGAAGGAAATTTGAAAGGAAAAGGCTGAGATATTCCAACCTTGCAGTAGAGGCAGAGGAGCGAGGTTGGAGTGTGAGGGTGCGTCCAGTGGAGGTGGGGTGCAGGGGCTTTGTAGCCAGTTCCACTGCAAGGCTCCTGAGGGAAGTTGGAGTCAGAGGGCAGGCCCAAAGGAGGGCAATCAAAGAACTTGCAAATGCCGCCGAACGGAGCAGTCACTGGCTGTGGCTGAAAAGAAAAGATACTGTCTGGGCTGCCACGTGACCATCTTGAGGCTAACCATAAGACACACACCCAGGTCTGATCACCCTGCGGTGGGCCTGCCTCGACTGAGGGTGTCTTGTGATAAAAGGCCGAAACACCCAGTGACGTTGAGGTACACAACTGAAGATGTGTCTGAATGGTAGCAACATTACCTAGTGGTCATCCCCATGAACAACACCAGTCAATTGTAGTGCAAACCTTAGGGATTGTAACATCTAGTCCTACTAATCAATCAGAGGAAAATACTCAAGTCCAGGTAAGATGTAGGGAGATGCTACCATTTGCGGAGGGATCACTCTCTTGAATCTTAGACAATGCTGGACTTGTTGCAGACTCAAAAAGCCTAAAAAAAGCCACAATGTGCTGGAGTAACTCAGCAGGTCAGGTAGCATCTCTGGAGAACAAGGATAGGCAATGTTTTGAGTCGGGACCCTTCCTCATACTTAAAAAAGTCACAAAATGCTGGAGTAACTCGAGTCAGGCAGCATCCATCTCCATGGGAATTTTTCAGGTGCAAGGAGAAAGGAGAAAATAGGCTCCTGTTACATCTTGTTTGTTTTCAACATCCCAGTATGTTAATTAGACTTTCAGAGTAAGATCATAACAACTTGTTTATTCTTTCAGTTTCATGTCATGTGCTTGGCAAATGATGCAATATGTTCTCGTTATTAAACAACGTGGTGTAGCAGTGACTGAGGAAACACAACTAGCTTGTTGACTCTAAACAACATCATTTACTATTTATTTTTATATTGACAGCCTTATAAAAAGAAATGACCTATTTTTGACTTGGGTGATCAATTGTTCTTGGTACAAACATTTTTGTTCCATACATTACTTAACTAAAATATTATGTCTTTCACATTAAAAATCATCTTTCATTAAAGTGCTAGAGTAAATCAGAGGGTCATGCAGCATCTCTGGAGAAAAAGCACAGGTGACATTTCAGTTTGGGGACCTTTCTTCAGGCTGGAGCCTCAAGTCTGAAGAACAGTCCTGACCTGAAACGTCACCTGTCCATGTTCTCCAGCATTGCTGTCTGATGCGCTGAGTTACACCACCACTTTGTGGGGTTTTTTTGTGAACCACCATGTGCACTTCCTTGTATCTCCATGTCTTTCATTTTGCTGACTTTGACTGTAATCATTCCTATCATACGTTGTTGATATTTCCTATTCTGGCCTATTTCAGGGAGGGGTTCTGTCAGGGATGGGTTCTGATCTGTCTGCCCCCTCATTTTTTTCATGATGATGTGGGTTTTACTGGCCTGCCCCATATTGCCCAACTATAATCTATGAGGACACCAGACTCTGCAGAAGCTTGCTACTCAGGTCCAGGAGACATTTGCTCATCAAGTTTGGCCTTCCAGACTTGACTCAGGCAAGAGCAGGATAATGGAGAGTGTGGGTTGCAGGCTACATGCAGCAGAAGCTGCTCAATGCTTTTCACATCCCTAATTTAGAAGATAAGCGACAGATATTGAATATGTTTAACTTATTGTATTTTGGTCGGGCTAATGGAAGGCAATACAGATACTTTCACATCTTAAAATCTCATGAATAATAAATCACCAGTACAATTCTCTAATGTTCAAAATTGAAGAATAGGGAGAAGATTTGTTAAATATCCTTTCATTAATGTTTCTTACATTCCCATAGATTTGGCATTCATTAATCAAATTATTTTCCAGGCCCAGCTCCGCAGAGCACCACCAGCAGTGATATGTGAAAATTGTTTCTAGAGATAATCTTTTCCTATTTATTATGAAGGAAAATAACTGCAGATGCTGGTACAAATCGAAGGTATCACAAAATGCTGGAGTAACTCAGCGGGTCAGGCAGCCTGAGTCCGAAGAAGGATCTCGACCCGAAACGTCACCCATTCTTTCTCTCCCGAGATGCTGCCTGTCCCGCTGAGTTACTCCAGCATTTTGTGATACCTATTTATTATGACGTACAATGATGCTATTTGGTCCAGGACAGCAGAGAAAGCTAATCAGTCCCATTTCTTCAGTCCTTATAACACCAGTAGGCTGCAGCTTATTTTTTCTGTCCATCCTTTCCCCTTTCATTAATAATTTTGCTGGTTACCCAAATGGTAGGGCAATTTACAGCCGAGTAACCAACCAGTGAGTCTTTGAGGTGGGGGCTGAAAGATGAAGCAACTGGTGAAATGCACATTGACCTGGGGAGAACATGCACTCTCCAAACAGACCGCACAGGAGGTCAGCATAAAATGCATTCCCTGGAAGTAGGAGGCATTTGCAAATAAAGAGCTGCAATCTTAAAGCTCCTAAATTCCACTATAGGCATGGAGCACATTTGGATGCAAATCAATCTGGAAGTATCTAAGACAATGGTCAATATTACGTAGAGAAAAAAAAGACACAATGTGCTGAAATAACTCAGCGGGTCAGGCAGCATCCTGGTGAACATGGATAGGTGACGTTTCGGGACCAGAGCTTTCTTCAGATAAGATTACCCAAATGTTCACAAGAAAGAGGACATTAATGAACTCAGCATACCCCTTCACCTCTGGTATGTGAAAGCTGGTGCATGCAATGTATATGGGCTAGAGTGCAGCAATTCCTACTCAGGGCTACACCGGCAATAAATGCAGTTCCCCATCATCCCCTTTGTGCTGCACTGTCAGAGTACACTCTTTTAGATGAACAATGAAGGTAAACTATGGACTCCTTAGGTGGATATAATACCTTTCTAGGCACGAGAACTGTAAAGTAGCTTTCCTGCTGATATTATCACTCAAATTAGCGTCAAGACTACCGTGATTTGAATAGAATCCTGATTCTCGCACATCAATGGTGGTGGTCAATGGCTTCTTTATTGTCACGTGTACCAGGTACAGTAAATTACATTTTTTCCATACAGCTCAGCAAGACTACCCCTGTACATAAGCACAATCCCCTGGTTAGTACAGAATACCCCACTGAGTCCATACACAAGAGTGGCCATTGTGGTTCCAGTTTACAGTCCCAGCTGTAGCTGGCCCCAATGCCCCTCTCCACACCCGACATTACCTGTTGCATCTCCTGTATTGCCGCCATAGCTACACCTTGAAATGACCAATGGCCTTAAATATCAGAGCTGTTTACTATGATAATAAAATGTATGCCATTATAGCTGAGTTGACACACAAGTCTTGTTCTTCATCCACGAGTTAATGCACTGCATTATGGCATTAGATGCAATCCAAAAGGTGAGTTCCTTTCACATCATAAAACTTTACATGTGAATAATTTATTGGCAAATCAATTTACTAATGCAAAAGCACAGAGATAAGTAAAGATTTATCCATTGCCCTTTAATGAATAATTCTTACATATTTGCCATACATTAATCAAAAGATTTAAGGCTCAAATCCAGCTACAATTCACAAGGCCATTGCCAGCAGCACTTAATATATTTTCGTGGATAATATATTTAAAAGCCTATTTACCTAGAGAGACTCTCAGAGAAACTTGAGACATGATATATCTTGGATTGTTAATTTATAGTGGCAGGAAACTGGGTGATAGGAGGCTGGTTAGACCGTCTGGCAGCATCGTTTCTAAAAAAAACACAAGCAGTGGCCTTGATTGGCCAGAATACACAATTACATTCAATGAGAGATCAGCAATTTAACATGGGAACTTTCCATTGCAGGTGACAACACAAGCATTTATTAATAATGTCAGTGAACTCAGCAACTTGTGACAGAACTCCTATGATGGCAGTAGTTAGACAATTCCAGATTCCGAGCTGGTACTACTGCTTGTGACACTTGGCCCCGCTGCTGGGGTTGCTGGTCTTCCCAAATATTTGATGGATTTCTGGACCATATCCTACAACCATTGTACATCATCGTTGTAAGTACTAGTTTAGGTGTACTTCGAGTTCACTGATGTTTGTCATCAAATGCCAACTGGAAATGTGTGCAAGGGGGCATGCAACTTAAGTTACTTGGTTTGAAACTATTTCCTTCTTTTCTCCACCCCTAACAGTTATGAAGTCATAGAGTCATGCAGCATAGAAACAGACCCTCTGAGCCAACTTATCCATGCCAACCAAGATGCCCCATCTAAACTAGTCCCATTTATCCACCTTTGGCCCATACCCCTCTAAATCTCACCTATCCATGTACCTGTCCAAGTGTCTTTTAAATGCTGTTATAGTACTTGCTTCAACTACTTCATCTGGCAGCTGGTTCCATATATCCACCGCCCACTGAATGAAAAGGTTGCCCCTCCGATTCCTACTAAATCGCCTCTCACATCTTAAAACGTGTCCTCTGGTTTTTGATTCTCCTACCCTGAGTAAACGTCTGCCCACATTTAGAATGATGTCTAGTCCATATAAACAAACAACTTTACTTTGTAATTTTATTACCAAATTTCATTTAATTGGAACTGTAATTATTTTACAGTTAATAGGATTATGTTTATCCACCAAATTGTCTGGCATGCACTTCTAAGGTTTTAATTAAAAAGTGTACTTCGTCACTCCAATCCTACAAGGGGCTGAGAGTGCGAGTGGGCGAGAGTGGGAGGGGGCGAGAGCGGGCGGGGGCGAGAGCGGGCGGGGGCGAGAGCGGGCGGGGGCGGGGGCGGGAGCGGGCGGGGGCGAGAGCGGGCGGGGGCGAGAGCGGGCGGGGGCGAGAGCGGGTGGGGGCGAGAGCGGGTGGGGGCGAGAGCAGGTGGGGGCGAGAGCGGGTGGGGGCGAGAGCAGGTGGGGGCGAGAGCGGGTGGGGGCGAGAGCGGGTGGGGGCGAGAGCGGGTGGGGGCGAGAGCGGGTGGGGGCGAGAGCGGGTGGGGGCGAGAGCGGGTGGGGGCGAGAGCGGGTGGAGGCGAGAGCGGGTGGGAGCGAGAGTGGGAGGAAGAGTGGGAATGGGCACGTGTGGGAGGGAGCGAGAATGGGAGGGAGCAAGAGTGGGAGGGGGCACATGTGGGAGGGAGTGAGAGTGGGAGGGAGCGAGAGAGCAGAAGTATTCACAACCCTATGCCAATCTCCAGATAGTACAAGGTATAGTGGGAAGAGTACAAGGAGCAAGAACCGTCAGAGGAGAAACAAGGCATTAAAAAAAAACTGGGAGATAGGGCCATCGCCAGCATGGCTATGAGTTGTGGTTGAAATGGTGCCAAGGATGGCGATGCTTTGCTTGCTGCCCCCAGTGGATCTGCTTGCATCTCTTACCATTGTTCTACTCTTTTAAATCGTATTTCTAAGGCTTTCAGAACGACTAACAATGTTCTCTTGAATATACTTTCATGTCTGGCGATCTTCCATGCAGCAGGAACCACCGACCTCGGGCCCAACTCCCACACCGGTGAGGCCTAGATCAAGGCCAACCGCGACCGATGTGACCATTGGCCTATCCATGTACCTGTCCACGTGTCTTTTAAATGGTGTTATCGTACTTGCTTCTACTTCTTCTTCTGGCAGCTGGTTCCATATACCTACCACCCACTGAATGAAAAGGTTGCCCCTCCGGTTCCTATTAAATCTTGCCTCTCGTATCTTAAAAACAAGCACCTGACTCCATATTCCAATGGGGTGGGGGGGGGGGGGGATTAAAAAATCGCCCACTTGGAGCAGCCAACCTCACAACCAGACCACTGGACCAGACAACAGAGGTTCCGACCGCCCGGAACGACCTAACCGCTGGAACCATGGCCTACATTGTCAACAGAAGAAGCCAAAAACCTGATGGCCTATTGAAGGCTCGACCCGGACAAGCACACTGATCAGCAGGCTCGGCCGACATCATGACTGAGCAAAGGGCCCCGTCCCTTGCAGTGCTCGACACTACAACCCAACGTGGAGGCCTAGCCAGGCCAGAAGCCTGACGCTCAGGAGTGTCTGACGTTGTGAGCCGACTCCCAACCATACCCATCTACATCCTGAAAGGGCCAACTCCACACACCGACTCCCAGGCCTGTCTGAATCAGTCACTTATGCTGGAAGCTGTGGTGGCAGGATGGTCTGCAGGTGAGACTGAAACAAGTCTCCACTCCCCAGTCCTGACAAACATCCAAGCTATTGAAAACAAACTGGATGAACTCAAAGCTAGACTCACTCACCTTCGGGAACTGAGAGACTGCTGTGTACTCTGTTTTACAGAGACATGGCTCACACCTGCTCCACCTGACTGTGCCATATAACCCAAGAGTTTCTCAATTCACTGGATGTCCTCAGGCAAGGTAAGAGGCAGAGGGATCCGCTTCGTAATCAGCACCTCGTGGTGCCCTGACATGGTGGGCCTGGCTAGTTCCTTCTCCCCAGACCCGAGTTATCTAACAGTGAAGCGTTGTTCATACTATCTGCTGCTGGAATTCACTACAACTGTGCAGTTTATATCCCATCCCATGCAGACACGAAGCTTGTGCTGGATATACTAACATCACCACTGAGAGCCTGGAAACTAAGTACCCTGTGGCCTTGTTCATCATAGCAGGGGACATCAGCCAGGCCAACCTCAAGTGTGTATGACTAAAGTACTATTAATATGTCTCTTGTTCCACCAGAGGTGCAAACACCCTTGACCGCTGCTGCACAACCAAAGCTGCCATGCTCCATTGCACATCCGCATTCTGGGAAATCTAACTTCTACTCCATGCTTACAAGCAGAAACAGAATTGTGAGGATCCAGTACAAAACGTTGTACAGTGCTGGTCTGTGGAAACAGATGAGATCCTACATGATCGCTTCAGTCTGAAGAAGGGTCTCGACCGGAACGTCACCCTTTCCTTCTCTCCTGAGATGCTGCCTGACCTGCTGAGTTACTCCAGTATTTTGTGAAATAAATACCTCTGATTGCTTTAGTTAGTGGATTGGTCCATCTTCAAGACATTAGCAGCCAACAAAAATGAGTATGCCACTGCTGTCACGGTAAGTAGAAGACAGCATACGAATGTCACCAATCTGAGTGTTTCCCAAACTAAAACCATGGATAAACCATGAGATCCACTGCCTAGTGAAGTCCAAGCCAGATGACACCACCGTAGTGGGCTATATTATTAAACAATGACGAGACGGAGAACAGCAAAGAGATAGGGAGCTTTGTAGCATGATGTCATGACAGCAAACGCTCCCTCACAATCAATAGAATAAAAGGAGCTAGCCGTCAACGTCAGGAGGAGGGGGGTGTACACGCCCAGTCTGCATCAACACCAGGGAGAGGGGTGTACACGCCCAGTCCGCATTAACGTCAGGAGGAGGGGGGTGTACACGCCCAGTCTGTATCAACGTCAGGGAGAGAGGTGTACACGTCCAGTCTGTATCAACACCAGGAGGGGTGTACACGTCCAGTCTGCATCAACGTCAGGGGTGTACATGTCCATTCTGTATCAACGTCAGGGGGAGGGGTGTACACGCTCAGTCTGTATCAACGTCAGGAGGAGGGGTGTACACGCCCAGTCCGCATTAATGCCAGGGAGAGGGGTGTACACGCCCGGTCTGTATCAACCTCAGGAGGAGGGGTGTACACGCCCAGTCTGCATCAACGTCAGGGGGAGGGGTGTACACGCCCAGTCTGCATCAACGCCAAGAGGGGAGTACACGCCCAGTCTGTATCAACGCCAGGAGGGGTGTACATGCCCAGTCTGTATCAACGCCAGGAGGGGTGTACACGCCCAGTCTGTATCAACGCCAGGAGGGGTGTACACGCCTAGTCTGTATCAACGCCTGGGGTGTACACGCCCAGTCTGTATCAAAGCCAGGAGGGGTGTACACGCCCATTCTGTATCAACGTCAGGAGGGGTGTACACGCCCAGTCTGTATCAATAGACAATAGACAATAGGTGCAGGAGTAGGCCATTCAGCCCTTCGAGCCAGCACCGCCATTCAATGCGATCATGGCTGATCACTCTCAATCAGTACCCCGTTCCTGCCTTCTCCCCATACCCCCTCACTCCGCTATCCTTAAGAGCTCTATCCAGCTCTCTCTTGAAAGCATCCAACGAACTGGCCTCCACTGCCTTCTGAGGCAGAGAATTCCACACCTTCACCACTCTCTGACTGAAAAAGTTCTTCCTCATCTCCGTTCTAAATGGCCTACCCCTTATTCTTAAACTGTGGCCCCTTGTTCTGGACTCCCCCAACATTGGGAACATGTTTCCTGCCTCTAATGTGTCCAATCACCTAATTATCTTATATGTTTCAATAAGATCCCCCCTCATCCTTCTAAATTCCAGTGTATCAACGCCAGGAGGGGTGTACACGCCCAATCTGTATCAATGTCAGGGGTGTACATGCCCATTCTGTATCAACGTCAGGGGGAGGGGTGTACACGCCCAGTCTGTATCAATGCCAGGAGGTGTGTACACGCCCAGTCTGTATCAATGGTGCCGATGTTCCAAAATGAAATGAACGGAGTGTTTCAGATGAAATCCAAGCTCTTTCACTCATTTCAGCAGGGAGGCAGGCAGAGCGAGGCAGGCAGGTGGAGCAATAAACCCACAGAAAAATGCTTAATATTTTCCAACTCACATGTGGCATGAGAGATTGTAATATATCTGGATTCTAATTCCAGTTATTATATTTCCTTTCCTAACCCAAAGTTTCACAAACTGCAATACATCTACTCTTTGGGGCATGCAAATAATTTCAAAAAGCAAAGTGCTGGAGTAACAGTGGGTCAGGCAGGAGTAGGTGTGGCGAATGGGTTAAATAGATCAACCAACAATCACCTTCCTTCCCTTCCTGCTCCCAAGGATATCTCTGGGCCTTTGAACATCAGCAAGCATGGCTTGCTATGTGAGGGCTGGCCAAGAACCTGCGATGGCTGGCCTCCACTTTTTGCAGAATTCATCTGTCTCTCATCTGGCTCACTGTTGGCTCCCGAGCCTGGAGGTTGTGTCTCGCAGGGAAAGTGGATGGTCTGGCAATCCAGGGAAGCCATCTATACGGGTATAGGTACAAGGGTTTTGTCAGTCCATCCAGAAGCATCAATCAAAAAGCAAGAAGCGTCTCGGCTCTAAACGTCACCATGTTCTCCAGAGATGATCTCTGACCCTCTGATTTACGCCAGTTCTTTGTGCCCATCTGTGTAAGCTAGCATCTGCAGTTCCTTATTTCTAAAATAATGTAGAATATTCTCCATTTCACCTGAACAGTACACAGTCTCATCTCCCCAAATGACATACCGTGGAAGATCAGTTAATATTCTCACAGTACTACCCTGAAACATTAGATTTCCAACACCTAAGGGGAGAAAGCTGGCTCGCAACTTATTTCTTGCACTGGCATTTTGTCATTACAGGATACTTCAAATAAGCTTTTTCCCTATTTGACAGTCTCATCATACATCCCAGACTCGAACATCCTGAACAAAGATCAGTCATTGTTGATTGCAGCATTTGTGAGACTTTTTCTATTGAGGACTCAAAGAATCCATCATTGCCAGTGACAAATAAACTCCAGAAAGTATTTTATCAGCACACTTGTGTTGGATTTATCAGCCCAACAGGGTCAGGTTACAAATTAGCTAACCATATTTCTTAACAGCCAGTGCTCAAATAGCTTAAGTACGATGATAGGCATAAAAAAAACTCTTCTCCTAACAACACTGCGTCAACAGTCTATAATGTACACCAATACATGTTCCAGGTTTTTTCAATTCAAACTCTGTTTGTATCTCACTAATCTAAAGTCTAAATAGTTCCTTAATCTTTGCATATCCAAGAAAGCATGTTATTTGATGAATCGTGCTGCCTCCAATAACTTAATTCTAAAGTCTGAAGAAGGGTCCTGACCCGAAATGTCACCTACCCATGTCAATAGTCAATAGTCAATAGTCCAGAGATACTGCCTAACCCGTTGACTTTGTGGCATAAAAAAAAAAAAATTCTAACAATTGCTCATGGTATAAGAAACAAACTTTTCTGATATAATTAATGATGCTGGTTCACAAAAAAAAAAAGCAAAGTGCTGGAGTAACAGCGGGTCAGGCAGCATCTCTGTAGGAAATGAATCGGTGACATTTCGAACTTTCTTCAGACTGAATCGTCACCTGTTAATATCTTCCAGACTTGCCATCGGACATGCTGTATTACTCGAGCACTTTGTTTTTTTTTAAATTAGCAATAAATTGTTTTATGGGAGTTCCTTTTGTTCCGAAATCAAGAAACCATATATCCTTGGCACTTCATTTATATTTATTCAAAAGCATTGTTTCCTACATCTCAAACAATGACACTAAATGCAATTTATCAGATTATATATTCACAGGATTCTTTGTACCAGCACTGATTTCATCCATTATATGTACAATATAAAACTTGTTATGGCAATTTTATGGAACCAAAAATATTGGTGTCAATTTTACATTGTTTAATTCTCATGACAACGAAACAAAAAAATATCCCCACAAAATATATTACTGTGATGACCGAATTTTATTACTGACAGGTGGTCACTTGCATAGAAGTTACATAATTGAACTAGTAATCCAGGGACCTAGTCTAATGATCTGGAAATAAGAGTTTCAATTTGCAGTGCAGCAACTGGGGAAATTTAAATTAAGAAAAACTGAAATGTAAAGCAAGTTTACTAATGGTGACAATGAAACTAATGAATTGTTGAAAATCATCTGGCAACTAATGTCCATTTGGGAAGGAAATATGACACTCTTAGTTGAGCCAAAATGCAAAATTTTGCTGATTCAGAGCATAACATCCAATGTCCAAGCATTTCACACCGTGAGGCATTGCTGCATGATTTCCTCTGGACAGTATCTCATGGCCAACCCTGCAGCTGCACAAATGATCTTTTCGCCATGGGATCAGAGGTGGGAATGTCCATCCGTCCTATGCATTGTCTCAGATAATAAAGCAACATGTGCATGCTTCCATGTAGACCTGAACAACATTCAACAAATGGATTGATAACTGACAAGCGCCATTTTCTTCACAAAATGTGCCATGCATCAGTGACTATCTATCACAAGAGAAATTCCATCTACCACCAGACCTCCCAACATTTGATTTTACAAATTCAGAATATTAATGTCCAAATTTCAGATGGCAACTTCCAGCATGGAGCAAGCATGGAGCAAATATTCATTACACACAGACTGATCCTCAATTGAAGATACTTTTTTCATATCTGCAAGAGCCAGTGACCCCATTTTGCTTCCTTTCAGCCAGACTTGGCTCAGATTTTGTTCAGTATGCTTCTATTGCCCTACGCCCTTCAAATTTAAAGTTAATTGCATAAGTTGAAAACCGGAACCTTTTGTCTGACAACTAGACACAGTACATGACTGAGTATTCCAGTTGGTTCCTTTGATAATTTTGTGGGTTTAAGAACGGCAAAAAATATGATATTTGTATAGAAAGAACATAGAACAGTGCAGCATAGGAACAGGCCTTTGGCCTACAATGTCTGTGTGGTCATAATGCCAAAGCAAACTCTTATCTGCCTGCACTTGATGCATATCCCTTCCCTGCATATCCATGTGCTTATCTAAAAGGCTCTTAAAGACCATTATTGTATCTTCCCTCATCACCATTTCTGGTAGCATGCTCCAGGCATTTACCACTCTCTGTGTAAAAACAACTCCTTTAAATATTGCCTCTCTCACCTTAAAGTTGTGCCCACTTGTATTTGATATTTCCATCCTGGAAAAAGGTTCTGACAGTCTACCTTACCTATGCCTCTGATAATTGTATACACCTCTATCAGATCTACCCTCAATGTCCAGCATACCAAAGGAAAGACTCAAAGTCTGTCCAACCTCTCCCTGTAGTTAATACCATCTAATCCACGCATAATTCTGGTAAACCCCCTAAGCACCCTTTCCAAAGCCTCTACATTCATCATGCACTGGGACAACTAAAACTGCATACAATACCCCAAATGTGGCTTAACCAAAGTCCTCTACCATGACGTCTTGAATCTTTTACTCAATGCCTTGACAATGAAGGCAAGCATACCATAGGTTATAAAGAAATGCACCATAGGCTGAGATGTTGTTGGAAAAATAACTGCAGGTTCTCAACATTCATCATAATTAACGCATAATTAAAAAAATTGCTGCAACAGATGTGTCAAGAGACACTAATCGTCAAAAAGCCTGCTGTTATTTTTGTTCCTCCTTTCTGCCGTACAAATGCAGGAGCAGTTAACTTCTCATAACTGTCAAGAAATTATTGGATTTATGCCATAAATACAAGTACATCACTTCACAGCTATTTAGGATTCATGTTTCATGTCTCGGGGTTTCTATTAAGCATGTGATTCATGTCTTTAAATTTAATTTTAATAAACATTTTATCCTTATTTCTCTCTGGCCCTTAACTCTTAATTCAATAGATTTCATTTGCCTATTTGTTTTTATAATCCAAATGTAGCTCAATTCATCTGGTTTTTTTCCATTAGTTCTCAATATTATTTCTCTACCTTTCTATTTTATTAGTAAATATGATGAACTCTTGGACTCAAAACTTTTGTGACGACCCAGATGTCCTTTTTGTGCTGTTATCAATTTAAATACCTGACATTTTGCATTGCAAAAAATAACACAAATTGAAGGGCAAGGGATGAAACAAATCCAATTATGGTGCTGACTCTAAGATGCACCACTCCAGCCATTTCTGAGCCATGTATAAACACCATGGACAGAACTTCATTCATCAATAGATTGCTTTCAGCAATTGTGGCATGTGCTGAAAAGGTCAAGTGCCAGTAGAAAAGCTTCCCTAAATAGATTTTATAGAACACAAGATGAAATAGAGCATTTTTATGGTGTTAAAATAATAATGCCTCTGAAATCTTGAAAAGTCAAATTGAAAATAAATAATTAAATATTACTGAATTTGAAATGTATTGTCAACCACTAACCTTTATACTGGGTTTAAGTAATCATTGTACATCTAAGTTAGTTAAACAATTAAATAAGCAGAAAGATTAGGTTTTGTTGTGGAGGATGTGCATACAAACTGGCCAAAGTCTAGGACAATATTAGCTGGTCCCATATCAATAACAGCATTTATATAGGGGATTACCTTTTTTTTAACATTTGCTAGATTGTTGATTTTGTCATTATATAAAAATAATCCCGGGCAGACGAATGGGAATCATTTACTGTGTGATTTCTGCAGTCTTCATCGAGGATTTTTGCTTAAGCTGAGGTGCTACAATCAGTTTAATTGTTTTTCAGTATTCATGAGACAGTAGATTTTCAGGCTTCCATATTCTATTTCAGCATAATAATGCCACTGAATAATGCCACAACGATTCTGGTCACCAGAGCAAAAACTGGTTCAGACAAATAAATACTGTGGTTACATGACCAGGTCAGAAGCTAGATATCTTCTGATTCAACTACCAACTCTCCAGAGCTTTTCCTTAATCTATAAAGCCACAAGTCAGGAATGCGATTAATATTTTTGCCTGGATGATCGTAGATCCAACAACATGCAAGAAGCTTTACATCATCTTGGGCAAAACGGGATCAGCATACCATCCACTACTGTGAACATCTTCCAACAGTGGCACTCTATGATCATAATGGGCACCATGTATAATATACGTGAAAGCAGCACTCAAATAAATATCCTTGATCCAAGAAGGATGAGGTGCAGTGGGTGCATGGGAACACCACCTTTTGCCACACCATGACTTCAAAAAATGTCACCATTCCTTCACTGTGGTTTGATCCATATCCTGGAGCAGAGAACAACTTCATCAGAAAGACTGCAGTGCTTCTACCCAGCAGCTCGTCACACCTGCGCAATGACAATAAATGCAGATGTTGCCAGATATGATCGCAACCTAAAAAAGAATTTATTTTTTATACGGTAATAATAATTGGCTTAATTTGAAGCCAATCTTAATCTGCACTAAAAGAGCATGCAAGGGAAACTCAGCGATCACCTTTCCATCTCTAGCTTTTGTCCACGCTTCGGTCAATCAAAAAAAAACCTTATCTGTTCAAATCTATCACTTTTTAGTTTAGTTTAGTTTAAAGATGCAGAGTAAAAACAAGCCCTTCAGCCCACCGAGTTCACGACGACCAGCGGTCGCTCGTATTCTCCAGTTCTATCCTAAACACACTAGAGAAAAAATTTAACAGAAGCCAAATGTGCATGCCTTTGGAATGTGGGGAGAAACCAGAGAAAACCTACGCGGTCACAGGGAGAATGTACAAACATCGTGCAGACACACCCGTAGTCAGAATCAAACCCGGGTCTCTGGTGCTGCAAGGCAGCAACTCTACCTCTGCTCCACCCACTTGCCAGGGTTTGTTACACCACCACCTCTCTTTTCCATTTTCTACCACGTACTACAATCAGTCTGAAGAAGGGTCCTGATCCAAAACATCACCTGTCAATTGCCTCCAGAGATGCTGCCCGACTCACTGCGTTATCTCCACACTGTGTTATATATTCAAGCATCCAGCACCTGTAGTTCCTTGCATACCCCACACCGAATTGGCATATTAAGATAAATACAATTGCCAATTATTTGCTGATGGCAGCTCGATTTTATTGCCACTAAAACATTTACAAATTATGTAGATCAACCTTTGCATAACTAAAATTAATTTACGATCACCAAAACTGAAAGACACTGGGACACAGGTCAATGGAAATCAGTCCTGGGAGGGCATTACCTAACCCTAATGAACATCCAATATCACGGCGAAACAAGGAACTGCTGATGCTGGTTTAGAAAAAAAGACACCAAGTGCTGTAGGAAACAAAATCAACTGTTGGAAGCTTTTGTGTCTTCTGTTTCTCTTTTTTTTTTGCGTCTCAAAACTCATAACTAGTTTCCTGGCATTTGCCGAAGATGCCCTCAAAGAATAAAACGAATACAGACTAATACAGCACTGGGACCACTTCATCCAACTTACCGATGGTGAATGCACACCATACACTCAGTCCCTTCCCCTTTCTCCATATCCCTGAATTTGTTTTTCCCTTTCATTTCCAAATATTACTATTTTGAGGGAAGTGCAAGAACAGAGCCAGATATCTTCTGATTCAACTACCAACTCTCCAGAGCTTTTCCTTAATCTTCACAACACTCAAAATGACGATACACCTGTATAATTACTTGAGAGTGTATAGGATACCTGGCTTTGTAAATAAGACATTGAATGCAAAACCATGCAAAATCTATTGTTTAGAGATACAGCATGGAAACAGGTCCTTCGGCTCTTTGAGTCCATTCCGACCAATGACCACGAGTTACGAGTACACGAGTTCTATCCTACACACTATGGACAATTTACAGAAGCCAGTTAACCTATAAACCTGTCTTTGGACTATGGGAGGAAATCGCATCACCTGCAGAAAACCCATGCATCACGGACAGAACATACAAACTCCGTACAGACAGCAAACAGCAGCCATAGTTGGGATTGAACCCAGATCTCTGGCGGTGAGGAAGCAACTCTACTGCTGCGCCACTGTGACTGACGCCCTTTGGTTTCAGTTTGAGTACTCATTACAAATCTGAACATTCCATTTATAGGAAGGACTAGACCAAGTGGACCCGTTGGGCCCAAACCTCTCCTGCACCTTCTTCTCCCCCCCCTCCCCTCTCCTCTCCCTTCCTATCCCTCCCCCTCTCCCACCCCCCCCCTCCCCACTCCATCCCCCTCAATCCCCTTATCCTCCCTCCTCCCCCCACCCTCCCTCCCTTCCTCCCCAGGAGATAAATTTAATCTTTAAAATGTGAATAACAAAAAATATAACACCGATTTCAATGAAACTTCTTCCATTAGCACCAAAGGGACGACGGTGAGTAAGGTGGGTCTAAAATTATTGCGCTATCGTGTACCATTTTGGCTGTAGCTCAGGAATAAACAAACAAACAAACAAACTAGAGTTTTTGTATATAGATAGATGTCAAGGCTTTACAGAGGATATTTATATTTTACAGATGATTCCTAGGATGAGTGACTGGATTCATTTTGAGAGATTAGTAGAGCTGATTTTTTTCTCCTTACTGTGGAGGGATGGCTAAAGGCCAAATATAAATCTGCCAGAGTAGATGTGAGGTTTTAATAGAGCAAATAGAGGAAATTTGTTTCTTCAGGCAAGTTAAATGATTTATGTTAACTTGAAGAATTAGAGAAGAAATTAGAAAAAATTATCACCGTGGGTTACGGTGGCCCAGGATGATGCATCTAAAACATGATGGTGTCAGATTCTATTGGAACATTCAGAAGACAATTGGGCGGACTTGAAGAACTAACTTGGAGGGACACAAGGTCAAGGCTGAGGCAAGGAACTAAAGTGGTAACACAATTTAAAAATAATCACATACCCACTTACTTTCAGAATTTCCTTTTGAATCTCCTTCCACAACCCATTTAGGTAGCATACTGCAAATTATTTGGTTAGATTGTTAATCATCTTAAGCTTGTATCCTTTGGTTGCTGAGTCTCTTTCTAAAGAAAACTTTCTGTTTACCAACAAATGTCCAAATGTTAAACACAAACATGCTCAAAAGATGGCAACCAAAATTTTTTCTTTTCTAAATTCTCTCTCAGAAAATATAGCTGAAATCAGGTACAAATCTGTAGGTGAACTAGGATTTCAAACCATGGACGTCATAGAGCCACAGATTAATATAATCAAATAATCTGAACAAATAATGCTACTTTATTTTATTTAATGAATATGACAATCACTTTGGATTGATGTGACTTGTGTAATGACCCCCATTCAATTTAGGTAAACAAAGTCAAATGACCATCTCATGTTACTTTGACATTGCTTGACTCCCAGAGTTTAGGAAAAATGTCAAGGTTTTAGAGGATGAAAAATTGCATTCACTTTGAGATTACTTTAGTAATGTTTCATCCATTTTTTGTAATACTTCCAAAGTGCTTGTGGTCTCCATTTCAATTGAGGATTCTCGCCCTTTGTGAGGATAAAGAATCATCATTACAGGTAGATAAGATTTGAGCCACACAGCGATAGTCCTGGCAAGTTTGTTTTATATATTTTAAAAATGGCAACACAGGATGCAGTTTTGTTCACCAAGACTGCACTGATTATTTGAAAAATAATTACATCATCTTTGGCCACAAATTATTTTACAATTCTGAACAAAATATGAGATTGGGTTATCGCACTCCAATTTGTACATGGAAAAAGGGGTGTTCAGTATTGGCTGAGACCAACTAATGAACATCTAGTCCAAAGCATATTAATCCAGATTACAATCTCCATAAAACTGCTTACAATAGAGGAAGACAAACTTTCCTCTGACCAAAATAATCTATATTTTTGCTGCAACAGGCAATCCTGCATCAAGATAATTGAACATATCACACATTTCTAAACATCCTGCTTCCATTATTTTTAGTGTTTTATTTCCCCACTTTAATTTAGTTCATTTTAAATTATTAGAAAATAAAATGTCTCAAATACATTATGAACTGAAACAGAACTATGCACGAAAAATCTTTGTTACATTATAGGCCGTGCCTTATAAACTAATAAAAACAATAATAGCTTCACAGTGTGTGTTGCAATATTGAGTTCTACACAACTACCACGATAACATTAACCTTTTCACTATCAAGATGTATTTCAGCACAGAGTTTAAGATGGCTGATGTTAACCTATATTATCACCTACACCAGAAACAGAAAATCCTGGAAATAAATGAAGAGAGATAAACTCAGTCAACTGCAAATTGTGGAAGGTCATCAATCTGAGGCATTACCTTTATTCCCCTGAACAGAAGTTGTCTCACCTGCCAAATATTTGTACCATTTTGTTTTTATTTCAGTTTTCCTTCTTTTTAACAACCAGGTATATGGTTTGGATCCTTGTTTTATTTAAAATTTTAAAAACTTTACAGCTTTCTTGTAAAAAGAGTTAATTCATTTGTCAATATATTTAAAGAGGGCAACTTTGCCGGCATTGTCGGTTTTGTAATATATCACTCATTTGCATCTAAACATTAAAGAAATGGCAATTGACAAATCCAAGACAGTCAGTTTTGCACAGTCTAGCTGTGTGACACCTTTGCTTGTGCTTTCAATCTGAGGCCAACATAGGTACTTTGTGTCCATCTTTCCTGCTTTAGCTCATTTAGTTTCAGTTTTAGAGATACAGCTCGGAAACATGCCCTTCGGCCCACCGAGTCTGCAATCAACCACAATCACCCATACACAAGGTCTATCCTAAACACTAGGGACAATTGACAGAAGCCAATAAATCTGCAATCTGCACGTCTTTGGAATGTGAGAGGAAACTGGAGCACCCGGAGGAACCCCACACGGTCACAGGGAGAACGTATACACTCCATAGAGAGAGCACGCGTAGCCGGGCTCGAACCCGTAGCCAGGATGTCTGGTGTTGTAATGCAGCAACTCTACTGCTGTGTTGCTTTGTCGCCTTATCCCGATTTCTCGTGATTAATTGATTTGAGTCACATTAATCAATGTAACCAAGTCATCCTGTATTCTCAACTAATCTCCAGCATAGAAACAGGCCCTTTAGCCCACCAAGTCAATGCCGAACACTGATCACTTGTCACACTAGTTCTATGCTATCTCACTTTCACATCTACTCCCTACACACGAGGGGCAACTGACAGAGACTAATTTTGGTTTTTGGGCAACTGACAGAGACCAATTAACCTACAAACCCACACATCTTTGAAATGTGGGTGAAACCGGAGTACCTGGAAGAAACCTACGCGGTCACAGGGAGAACGTACAAGCTTCACACCGACAGCACCTGGGGTCAGGATCGCATCAGCTCTACCAGTAGCCCCACTGTGCCACCCATAATAGTAATCTATCCGGTTCCAAAAAAATGCAACTAAAGGTAATAGGAAACAGATAGCGTAGCTGCAAGTATTTGGGGGTAATAAGCTTTGTGATATAGAGCAGATAAGTTCCTTTCTCCTTAACAGCAGGAAGGCTCAAGGAAGTTTTAGGATTGCACAGCAGAGGATGGAACAAACATTGAAAAGACACACACTCCCCACGCTGCCAGCTATAGAAGCGTTGGCAACGCAATTGTGGGCACAAAGCCATGCAGAAAATAGAAAAAATAGTTCAGCTGCAAAGACCGACATTAGAAATGATTCTGAAAAATCCAATTGCTGCACAGGGTTTTCTTGAAGCTCAAATTGCTTCATTGGTATATTTTGGATTAAAAGAAGAGCAACCAAATATTAAAATATACATTTGGCACTTCCACTACAACCAGCATTTGATTTATATACCAATTTTATTGATCACAAAAACTGACAGAAAGGATAAACACCTTTCTTTAATGTTTGTAATGAAACCTGAGCAAAATCAGCAAATTTTCAATTAAATGCTTCGAAAACATTTTAAAAATAAATTAGATTTGGTTTTTACTGCACTTTTTAAAGAAAGATGGCTATGTAAACCAGTTTAATGAGCGGTGGACATTGCCCAGTCCATCACGGGAACTGATCGAAGGTATCTACACGAATCACTGCCTCAAGAAGGCAGTTAATATCAAAGACTCGTTTCACCTTGACCATGCTCTCTCCTCGCTACTACCACCAGGAAGGTACAAGAGACTGAGAATCATTACCTGCAAGTTCAAGAATAGCTTATTTCCATTAGGTTCTTGAGTCACTCTGCACAACCCTAACCACAACCCTACCTCAGCGCCAAACCACTACACCACTTTGCACTACGATGGTTGCTCTAAGCACTTTGGTTTTTGCACCATCACGGTCTCGTTTACTTCAAATTCCTGACAATTTATGATATATTTATTTGTTGTTGTTGCGCCTTATGTGCCCGTAAAGCTGCAGCAAGCAAGAATTCCATTGCTCCGGTTCATAGTCCACGCAAATGACACAATGTTCTTGACATCAACAAACTTTTAATACCTAGTGTGTGTAGGATAGTGTTAATGTGCGGGGATCACTGGGCGGTGCGGACTTGGTGGGCCGAAAAGGCCTGTTTCCGCGCTGTATATGAAATATGAAAAATATGAAAAAAATAACTCCCTGCAGGTTGTAATCATTTGACCCCTAATTGAAGACACCACATAAAAAACTGTGCAACAGAAGCATTACAAAACCAATTTCCCACAGTTCCATTTAGGGAAGTCAAATCTGATATGAGAATAGATGGGGTAAGTGCAGTCTTTTGTCCAGTGTTGGGGAATCAAGAACCAGAGGACAGAGTGTTAAGGTGAGGAGGGAAGATTTAAGGGGCAACTTTTTTTTTTAAACACAAAGGGTGGTGGGTATATGGAATCAGCTGCCAGAGGAGATAGTTGAGGCAAGTATTATCCCAACTTTTAAAAGACATTTGGACCGATACATGGATAGGATAGGTTTAGGATATGGGCCAAATGCAGACAGGTGGGACTAGTGTAGATGGGACATGTTGGTCGGCCTGGGAAATTGCACCAAAGGGCCTGTTTCCACGCTGTGTGACTCTATGACTCTAAATGACTTTGTTTAATGAATCTGGTGCTCTTTTAGGGTGCACTTAGGAAACCCAATGTCACTCAAAATTTACATTGTGCTACAACTCCATACAATAAATCCTGATTACATAGATATTTAAAACTTATCAATAATTTAAAATATTAAGCATTACCACTTACAATCAGTCAAATTCATGGACAAATTTTTCTCAGCTCCAATACTAAACGTAAAATGTTCATAATTATTGGATTTTTTTCCATACAAAAAAGATTCTACTTGTATTCCTCGGAAACTACGCAAATATTGGTCATCTAAATTTTCTTTGTGACATGGCTCTTACAAAATAAAGGCAGAAAAGGTGGATGGTGAATGTAGTTCTAAATACCGAGGAATAATGGATGCCATGTTTCAGCGACCAAATAGAATCTATTCTAATTCCAAATTTGATTATTCAAGATCCACCTTACTCAGTTTTGAAATAATTATAATATTTCACCTCTCTCTGAAAGGTGACTGACATAGTGCCATTATCGTGCTGATCCATGTAAATGATCAAAAATCTCTGAAAGAATGAAACAACTTGCAGGATGCCCAAATTGAAGAATGCTGTTTTAAGCATTATAATGAAGTACTAAATTGTCATTTAAGACTGCAATATATCATTTACTACATATGTTCAGCAAAAATGTCATTTCCCCCCCCACATTCTGAGCCACAGTTTGACCATTTAATGACTTTAAGCCATTATTAAGACTTGCCATTCCATAGAAAATTTATATTTTTCAGCTGCAAGTTGAAAAATGAATGAAAGCATGAGTTAGTAACATTGCTGCACGGGACAAAGGGCTTCTGGAGCCAGACTCAACAGGGAAAAGTATCTATACAGCTTCTTTTCCAATAAGAAACCGTGAAATTATCATTCCAAGGATTAGAAAAAATGCATACTTGCGAGTGAGTGAATGATTGCTCAATCAGATACAACGAGATTAAAGGGAAGAAGAATTTCCATTGCGCAAAAGAGTGATGCCCAACAATTCAAACCTCAAAAACAAGACTCCAGAATTTTAATTGTTAGTTACCAATCTATAACAAGCCAAAACAAAAACTTACCATGTTGGTAATTGATAGATGAATTAAAATTGCCAATTTAAAGGCAATTTTTACTTCACCTTTAGCACATAAGTAATGCACACCACTCAAACTATTTTAATATGTGGTAGTTTGCAAGTAATTATTGTGTTATTTAACAGAGATTTGTGTTTAATTGCATAGGTGCTTTTCATATGAAGTTGCTTTTGCATTTTCACATACATAACTCATATGTCTTAAGGTCTTATAATAAACACTGCTAACCTCACTATTACTTTAACAGAGAAATATAATTAGACAATAAATTAATCAATATAAATCAGTAAATTGTCCACTGATTCTTTCTTAATATATTATGGTTATAACAACAAATAACTGCATTTTATTCCTACGCCTTTGTTTGACTTGAAACGTTTTGTCACCCTCTAGCAAATCGTGGGTTTCAGTATCAAAACAGTTAGAGCAATTTATGAACAGATGTGACACTTTTATCATAATAACAACGAAAGCAATATCTTTTAGCTAGGTTTTCAGATTACTATGATGTCACATTTGTCCAATCTTTAGCATGTATTATTGCAACTTATCAAATGAAAACTCATGTAATTATAAAATGCTTGCCCTAAATCCATAACCAATTGCAGACAATACTTTGAGGTTTATTGTACATTAGTGTCTAAATCTGAATACAGAAACTTTAAAGTTAAATTTTATTTTATTGTGGACTTCCTGAAGTACTCTGTTGGCTATATGATTTTCCATTTTGCAGGTAGCAGTATTAAATCTAGCTGTGACTGTGTAGTTAACCATATTGACTTTTTAGTTCCAAGGATTAATTTCCTAAATAAATCAATTAAGCACTAAAATTTAAACGATTATATTCTTAATTAAAGGAGACTCATTGGCACTCATTAGTTCAGAAACTACTGATTTTAACTATATTAAGGAAATAACACTTAAAAATATTAAACAGATTTTAAATGCTGAAAGGAAGAGTTATTTAAATATATCAATTTACATGTTGTACATGTAAACTCACCATGAAACAGAAAGCAACACCACCACGGGAATGCGAAATAAAATACTTTGCTTCGTGTAGTATTTTGCTTTCTTCTGTTGCGTTGATGTCAGCATTGTTTTGATTCACACATTAAAGCGTGCATATTTAGTATAGGGCTATCTATAGTATATGTCGTATTGGAATTATGATATTAAATAATGTATTGGTTAATCTCGGAGGAAAAGATAAATAGATATTGTCCCCTGTTAATGCAATACTGCCCATAAGTATGACCCAAACCTTGCTCTAATTTCCAGGGATTGTCACATCATCATCAACATTAAGTTTAATTTAGCACGACCTAATCTCAACTTTATTAAAATTGTGTAAATATCAAGCCGCCGAGTGATACCATACACTTATTTCCCGAATGCAGCTGCCGTCACTGTTGTAACATTGCAGTAGTCATTTACAAATGATAAACTTTAAAACGAGTTTAGTACACTCAAGAGGTATTCTGATGATACAATCGTTGGCCATCATCACTCAATCTCGAAGGATGTCAATCCTGTTCTCTCAATATTCGCGGTAAACGGATTATGGTTTAATCTCGTAGTTTTATAAAGATTGAATCATGAAACACTTCGAGTGGGCCTTCGGCAGCAAGGCCGACAACTATAGTTTAAATTTGCTGTTATACTAACCTTTAATTTCATTCATCACCCCATGGCAAATTAATACCAAAGTAGTTTTAAACTATTTTTAAATTATATATCTTTTTTAACTGCTCTACCTTGAACACTATATAATCCGTAAACAATGCAGTATGATCAATTAGGTCGATATGGTGCATCACAGATTGTTTCATCGTGAAATGAACTGAAATTGCAACATACGTCAATTTGTTACATTTTTAGGAACTGTCTACAAAATAAACATTGCAATGTTTTAAACAACGCCGAACGATTGCCCTACTGCCCACTGTCAAAGTTAAAGCACAACTCCATTTAAAGTGAGATTTCAGAGTTTATGAAAAAAATAAGCGCCTGTGTTATCAAACACGAGTCTAACTCATTGCATTGCATATTCCAACATCTGCAGTTTCTTGTGTGTGTCTCTCTCTCTAACTCATTACCATTTTGCCTCAGTTCAGCAACAATTTATGGAAAGGTGTTATTTTCAGATCTAACAGAAGATTGAGAAGGTCCAACCTTGCGCTGGATTATTGAGAAATGAGGGGGGGGTGACTACGGTTTACAAGAATAAAATTAAAACACGGCTGTGGTTGGAAAAATAATTTTAGTCACTTCAAAGGCTAGTACCCCAGGTACCCCCCTCCGGTCACTTTAACGGGGGGGGGGCAGTGGTTGCAAGCGAGAGCCCGGGGGGGCTGGCTGCCGGCTGAGCTGCGAAAGTTCAAGATGCTATTGAGTGGCTACCACTTTGCCCGCTCTTACCTTCTGTGGGGAGGTGACTGTCGGCGTTGAGTACCCGGTGAGAGAGAAGCAGGAAGATGCCGAAGCCCACGATCAAAACCATCCTTCAGCGCGCTCAGAACGAAAGGCGGGAGGGAGAAAAACAACAAAAAACAAAACCCTTGTCTCTTGTGTTATTTGTTCGTTCCTCCCTCCCTCTCTCCCTCTCTCCCTCTCTCTTCAGCCCTCCCTCCGAGACCAGCGGCTGCGGCCGGAGAGAGACAGCGAGGCACCAGGTAGGCCCGCTGACTGTCAGAAAAAATGTTTGAAGGAAAGAAATAATAAAATAATAATAAATAAGAGAGAGAGAGAGAGAGAGAGAGAGGGATTGAGAGAGAGAGAGAGAGAGATAGTTGTTGCGGCTGCCCTCCTCCGGTCGTCCGCTCACGTCCAGACTGACAGAGCCATGGTCTGTGGGTGTTGCTGCATCCCTGGGTCTCCGGGCCGGGCCAGCCGGGGGTAGGGGGTAGGGTAGGTAGGGGGTCGGTCACTCACTCCACGACCCTGCGCCCCTTCCTCTCAGCACCGGCCATTGGGCGGGAAAAACAACAAAAAAACACCCAAATAAATCCTTGCACTCTAAAATAAAATCTCTCCCCCTTCTCTCTCTATCTCTCCCTTCCTCTCCCTTCCTCTCCCTTCCTCTCCCTTCCTCTCTCTCCCTCTCTCTCCCTCTCTCTTCCTCTCCCTTCCACTCCCTTCCTCTCCCTTTCTCTCTCTCCCTCTCTCTTCCTCTCTCTTCCTCTCCCTTCCTCTCCCTTCCTCTCTCTTCCTCTCTCTCCCTCTCTCTTCCTCTCTCTTCCTCTCTCTCCCTCTCTCTCCCTCTCTCTTCCTCTCTCTTCCTCTCTCCTCCTCTCTCTTCCTCTCTCCTGTCTCTTCCTCTCTCTGTGGTGGTTGTTGCACGATGATGATGATAACAATAATGATGGTGGTGGTGATAACACAAAATAACGTATCAACTGTCTCTCGCCGGGTTGTGGGAAGAAATTAATAAAAGTCTTCGTTTTTTCTGTTAAACGTGTCCCTGGGTGGAGGGGGGAAACCCCGAGCTTTGAGGGGGGTGTCGTTGCTCGCAGCCTCTCCTCAGGCGACACATTGACAACTTTCACCAGCTCACTCGCCGACTCCGCCGCTCACACTGGGGGCATCTCACTCTCTCTCACTCTCTTTCCCACTCTCTCTCTCCCCCTCCCACCCTCTCCCCTCTCTCTCCCTCACTCCCTCTCAGTCCCTCTCTCCCTCAGTCCCTCTCTCCCTCCCTTTCTCTCTCCCTCTCTCCTCTTCAAACATCAGCGGTAAGAAAAAAGAAGGTTGGCGCTTTGCATTCTCTTTTTTTCCCTTCCCCTCTCATCAGAGAGAGAGTGCTGACATGTGGGGTTTTGAAGGGAGGGATGTGTCCGGGCGGGGGAGGGGGATGCGAGGAGGGGAGGGGAGGGGGGATGAGGGGAGGGAGAGGAGGGATGAAAGGAGGGATCAGGGGAGGAGGAGGGGAGGGGGCGAGGAGGGGGGATGGAGGGAAGGGAGGAGGGGGATAGGAGTGGGGATAAGGGGAAGGCGGAGGAGTGGAGAGGGAGGAGGAGGGGAGGGGTGAGGGGGATGAGGGGGCTTGTGAGTAGGGGGGGCATGAGGGAAGGGGCATGAGGGGAGGGGAAGGGTGATGTGGGGAGGGGAGAGGGGGATGAGGGGAGGGAGGAGGTGGAGGTGGAGGAGGAGGAGGAGGAGGAGGAGGAGGATGAGGGGAGGGAGGAGGAGGAGGGGAGGGAGGAGGAGGAGGGGAGGATGGGGATGAGGGAGGGGGCATGAAGGGGAGGAGGAGGATGGGAGGGTGAGGAGTGGAGAGGGGAGGGGGTTGACGGAAGGGGTGGAGGGGGGAGGGAAGAGGAAGGGGCATAAGTGGAGAGGAAGGGGCATGAGTGGAGAGGAGGGGGGCATGAGGGTAGGGGAGGGGGGCATGAGGGGAGAGGAAGGGGCATGAGTGGTGAGGAGGGGGGCATGAGGGGAGGGGGAGGGGAAGGGGCATGAGGGGAGGGGGAGGAGGGAGGGGAAGGGGCATGAGTGGTGAGGAGGGGGGCATGAGGGGAGGGGGAGGGGAAGGGGCATGAGGGGAGGGGGAGGAGGGAGGGGAAGGGGCATGAGTGGAGGGGAAGGGGCATGAGTGGAGAGGAGGGGGGCATGAGGGGAGGGGTGAAGCTGGCCGGTGTATCCGAAGGCCCGGAGGGTCAAGAGGAGCTGACACCGAGCGCTAGAGGGTGTCAACGACACCTGTAGTCGACCCTTTTAAATAGCAAAAAAAAGGAAACATGTAGCTCTTTTCCCTGATTGTTTTTTAAACTCTTACCAGGGACAGAGAGGTGATTTGGGGGCAGTTTCACATCAGTAACCTGTGGATGACTTGGTCCACGCGACGTACTAGGAAACTCAAGCTAAGGCTGGGAAATCGCGACACCTGTCTGAAGACGTCAACTTTAAAGAGTGCTCGGGTGCACAGTGATATCTGTGAACACCTCCTACTGCACTAAAACAGTCTGCAAAAATATTGGCTGTTTAAAATAAACGGGGGCGATAGAGGGGTGTTCAAATCGCAAGGCCAATACTGTAGTTAATTTTCAAATGTTTAGTTCTAACTGGTTAAGTTAGAATAAGTGTCAGGGGCAGTGTTGCCGGAGCCCACCGGAGCGCCGCTCCGGCACCTCTGTAAAAAAAACTCAAAATAAACAGCAGGGCATTTTAACTAGTGGGAAATTTAACAGCGGCCGCTCCGGCACCTAAAAAATAGCACTGCAACACTGGTCAGGAGAATGGGGTTGAGAGGGAAGATAGATCAGCCATGATTGAATGGTGGAGTAGACTTGATGGGCCGAATGGCTTAATTAATTCTGCTCCTATGACTTATAAACATAATCATACTCTGCGCGCTTGACAATCTCCGAAAGGGCAGGCAGTGTGATTGTAATTCAGTTTAAGAAGGCCAGTAGCAGACCACGTCTCATCCTTTAACCACCTTTATCTCATCGTTCATACATTGTATATGCTGCTTCATTGTCTAAATTTATCTTTTTGTGTGCGTCCGTATGCTATTGAATAAAGTGAAATAGAAAAAAAAAAGTTCATTACAAGCCCCCAAGTCCTAGCTTGTTCGCCCAATGTCGAAGTTACACCGTCTGCCCTGCATGGCCCGAGGTGGCAGAGTATAATTAATATAATAACCGCGCTGCTCACATTATCTCTTTTCCATTTCATGAAATTAACTACGTTCTGAATGCCTGGGAAATGCCAATCAATATTATTCTGCATTGCAATAATATACATGTATTGGTCCCAAACGCCTACAGTGGAACAAACTATGTATGGCACAAAGAACATAAGGGCGGGAGGCTAAAGATTTAACCATCGGACCATGGCGAGTATTAAACGCTTCTGAAACGCGAGAAAGGTAAATACAGAAACCGCAACAAAAAAAAAGCTCAGCAGGTCAGACAGCATCAGGGGCACAGAACAACAGATGTTCTGGTCGATGAGCCTTCGCCAGGGTAGTGGAGAAAGGAACTGCAGGTGCTGGGCTATACCGAAGATAGACACAAAGCGCTGAGTAACTCAACCGGCCAGGCAGCATCTCTGGAGAAAAAGGATGGTGACGTTTCGAGTCGGGACCCTTCTTCTGAAACGGTACCCATCCTTTTATTCTCTGGAGATGCTGCTTGTCCCGCTGAGTTACTCCAGCACCTTGTGTCTATCTTCATCAGAGTAGTCTGGTTTGCGGATTAGTTTCGTTCCAGAGCTTGTAACTGAAGTCATTGCGATGCTCTCCCTTGTTCCAATCAGTCCCAACCCGAGATGTCGTCTGCCCATTCCCCTCCACCGATTCTCCACTGAGTTCCTCCAACACTTGTTTCCTCAAGATTCCAGCATCTGCAGTTCCTAGTGCCCTCACTACCACTATCGATGGAGTGATTCACACTGGGAATGACGGAGACCAAGGATGGAGGGGGATTGCAGAGGTTGTAAGGAGTGACACAGAAAGCTGGAGTAACTCAGCGGGACAGGCAGCATCTCTGGAGAGAAGGGATGGGCGACCTTTCGGGTCGAGATCCTTCTTCAGATTCACGTTTCGCAGAAGAATTTAGAATAAAGGAAAGACAAAGTGCTGGAGTAACTCTGCGGGTCAGGCAGCACATCTGGAGAGCATTGATAGGTGACGTTTCGGTTCGGAAACGATTAATGGCTAATGAATGCAGATACTGTTTTATACAAATAAAAACACCCGAATCGTCACCTTTCCACTCTATACCGAGAAGCTGCCTGCTGAGTTACTCCAGCACTTTGTATTTTTTTGTATAACCCATCATCTGCAGTTCCTTGCATCTCCTTTAGATTCAAGGCTTTCTCTAACTCGGAGCCACGCCGGTCAAACAACAAACACTAAATCAAATTTTAAACTGTTTTGTTTTTAAAGTACGAATTATTTTAAAATATGCTGGAGGCGTTACTACATTGGTACAGAGATGGAACAAGGGATTAACCCTGGCCATTAACATACATGCACATTTTATATTGATTGAAAGATACACCGAGTCCACACCACCCGTCGATCACACTAGTTCTAGGTTATCCACTTTCGCATCCACGCCCTAAACATTGGGTGCAATTTACAGAGGCCAGTCAATCTACAACCCCGCACTTCTTGTGGGACGGGTGAGGAAACCGGAGCACCCGGAGGAAACCCAGGCGATCACAGGGAGAAGGCGCAGACTCCACACCGACAGCATCCGAGATCAGAATCGATCCCGGGTCTCTGACGCTGTGGGCAGAGGTGTAACACAGGATCATGCTCCTTTTTAAATAAATACTGAAAAGAGATGAAGTTAATTTGTCATATTGCTAGTTAATAACCTTTGGGGCTATACATTATCAATTGTAAAAACTGCAAAACACTTAACAGACATATTTATTGTTTGGGACCCGTGGAATTTAGGAAGATAATTGTCTTAGTCACTCAAACATCTCAGTCACTCAGTGTGACCAGTCTAACCTGTTACCGGTCGTCCCCATCGCTCTTTGATTTAATACTACGTGGATGTTGCATTTGTATTTCCTGCAAGTTATAGCACGGAAACAGGCCCTTCGGCTCAATTCGTCCATTCATCCGACCAAGATGCCCCATCAAAGTCCCATTTGCCCGCGTTTGGTCCAAATCCCTCTAAACCTTCCCTACCCGTGTCTTTTGCATGTTGTTATAGTACCTGCCTCAGCTGTCTCATCGCGCAGATTGTTCGATGTACCCCGTTTGTTCGATATATATATATAAAAAGCGCCCCTCGAGTTCCTATTAAACACGAAGGGCCCCGTCTCGTAACGTCACCTATCCCTGCTCTCCGGAGATGCTGCCTGACCCGCTGGGTTACTCCAGCATTGTGTCATTTTTTAAATAAACCAGCATCTGCAGTTCCTCGTTTCTACATACTCTTACAAAATCTTGCCCCTCTCGCCTTAAACCGATGTCCTCTGCAAATTTTGGTGATTTGTTTTAATAGGCTGTCGGCTATTTAACAACACCCCCCTTCTCTCGGTTTTATTTTAGCTTCTGAATAAACCAGTGTGTGATTTTCACTTTTGATCTGCGTTGAAGATCACGGTACCCTGTTGACACGCAGCGAGCGATCCCGAGGAAACGCAAGCCACTGAGAGAGTCTGAAGGTAGCCGCCGTTAGGGGACACTACTCTCAAGATTATGTCGCCGAGTCTGATTCATGGTCGTAAAATCGCTTCACCTCCTTCATAGCTGCCAACACAGACACTATCATGCAAGTAGCCCAACGTACTATGGGAGTAATGCAAAGTAGACCTTTGCAGAAGAAATAGACTGAATCTTTACAGAACATAAAACAAATATCTATATTTGGAAGGGACGGACAGTTTTAAGCGATCGTTTCCCCATAGTCTGATCGCTGGCACGTTCAAACACACATTGTGTTTTATGTACAATACTTCTCAGCACAGTTGTTGTACATGTCATTAAATATTTGCTCACATCATTGTCACATCCGCACATTCTTCAAAGTTCATATTCCACTTTTAGTTCTTTAGCAGATTTATCCATCCTATACTCCTAATGGAGTTCACTGAAGATTCGCCACAACGGATAACATCCATAAATATATATTTCTGTATATATATAGAGAGAGAGAGAGAGAGGGAGAGTGTGTGTTAGCCAATGCGAAGATAATATATATATTAAGTAGATCAGAATTTAACTTATAATTACCCCTGTATTCAATATTTAATGTTTAGAAATACCATTAGTATTCTTTTCGAAACACTGCAAACAGTCTAAAATTTTAGATATATAGTGGACCGTAGAAATCGGAGGTGGAATTTGGAAATGCCCAGTTTTAAAAACAGAAGTATTTAAACAGTGCACGCCATAAATCTCAGCACCGTCATTACTGTAATATGGGAGAATCAACAGCTTTGGACAGCTTTGTAGGTCAGCGTGTGGGTTACAAGAACTTCCCTCACAACTACGCCCAATGCATTGTTATCGACGCGGCTAAAGTGAAATTGTTCGCCGGCTGCTAGCAATTGGGTGAATTCGTGATGGACTCCCACTTGGAGGCAATTACTGGAAAATTTGAAGGACGTCTTCAGATTCCTCCTTTACATCTCTTTCTTAACCTTCAGAAGAACACATTAACTATATCAGGGATATGGACCAATATTGATTAAAGACAATAATTAACTTCAGAAACGACAAACATTTTATTGGTGGCATTGAGAATAGCTCTCTCCCCATGGGATGCCCAGGATGAGATTCCACTTTGTGCTGAAGTGTGACAAATAGTGTCAATCTAGGGATACAGATTGTTACATTCCAAACTGACCAATGGTTCTAAAATTAGCTACATGCCATCTTGGTTTATTGAAAGATACAACATGAAAACAGGCCTTTTGGCACACCGAGCCCATACTGATCATCCATTCACACTAGTTCTATGTGATCCCACTTTCACATCTACTCCCGACAGACTGGGGGGAATTTTTACAGAAACCTATTAACGTACCAGCCAACACATCGTTTGGGATGTGGGAGGAAACCGGACCACCCAGAGGAAACCTACGCAATCACAGGGAGAACGTGCAAACTCCACGGGATAGTACCCGAGGTCAGGATCAAACCCGGGTCTCTAGCCCTGTGAGACAGCAGCTATATCAACTGTGCCACTGCACTGCCCTAATGTGTGGAGGAATCAGAGTATCAGTGCATAAATATCTGTACAGCTGATAAAGGTACAGATGTGTAAGGAGGTTATAATAAATATCTGCTCCATGTATTTGTAAATTATAAAGTATTTAATTAATAACAATCTATTAATTCTAATTGATTAAAAGGAAAACTGAGCTAGAAAATAACATTAGATGTCCACGAAAGAAAAAATACGGGAAAATGAATGAGCAAAAATCATATATTTGAGGTTTAAGACACAACAAAGGAAAACAAAAAACTGGAGAGATTTTTGTGACTGATCATTGACCTGAAATGTTGAGTTCTCTCAATGATTTCAGTTTTTTAGATTTAAGACATTTTTGTATAAGCGTGTGTATTTTGTATTTCCTCTGTAAAGAACGTTTGCTTATTTAGACTATGAAACAGCGGAAATTTTGTATACAGCTCTTTATCACATTTGCAAAAATGTTACCATGGGTGTTCATGTCCAATATTGTACACAATGCATTTAGTTGAATATAACTTGATAAAGAAATGGATCAAACTTGTAAAGTCTATGCAACAATTAAGGACTTGATCTCGCAGGTTGTGTTGGATTTCATTGCTGCAATGGATTGGATTCCATATGTACGTTGGTGATATTTAACTTTGTCTCTCCTACTTCCCATCGCTGCTGTTTTCTCTGCTGCTGTGATGAAAAATGTCTGCCAATTTACAGCTGAAAGTTGGTAAGATCTATGGAATTATTATATACCTCCAGTACAAATGCATCTTCATTGCTGATTCAGTACAGCCACTGAACAATTCAAATGTAAAATGATCTTTATTGCATTTAAATATCTAGATGTTATTTGTCTTTAAACATTTTTAAGAGCTTCAATTTCCCCCAAACTCCCTTCTTCTGATTCTGATTTCTCGTTGCCCACATTGTTTTTTTCTTTTTTTTTCTTGCCTTATGTTCTGAGAGTTTTAAGCCTTATAGCCTTCTCCCTCTAAGGCTGCTTAAAAAAAAATTTAAACCTCAATTACACAACTTTGGTGAAGCTTTTAGTCACAACTAATCTCTGTAACTTGGAGCTCATAATTTGTTTCTTCATGTTAATGATATGAGATTTGCAGTTTGTTATTGATTGATTGAAAGCCACACAGAACAGGCCCTTCAGCCCACTGAGTCCATGTTGACAATCAATCGCCTGCTCACACCAGTTCCATGCTATCCTACTGTCTCGTCCACACAATTTACAGAGACCAATTAACCTGCCATCACGAATGTCTTTTGGATGTGGGATGAAACCGGAGCACCCGTAGGAAACCTACGCAGTACAGCAAGAATGAGCAAACCCAATGACAGATGGCACCCAAGTTCAGGGTAAAGCCCGGGTGTCTGGCAATAATGATAGTGGTGTGCATTGGACCGTCTTTGATGCTATATGTGGGATGATACGAGACCACTGGGTAGCTATTGCCAGATAGGAAAATACGTAGAAATTTGAGGGTACTTCTATTGACTCTGTATCAGTGTACTAATTCTTTTTTTGCAGTTACATTGTATGATTGAGTTTGGACTCAGATCACATATTAGGAATGATGCAGCTCTTTGCTTAAATGAAATGCAGTTCTGGGTAAGAGGAAGCCCAAGAGTTTTGCAGAACAACAATGTTGCTATCAATCAAATAACAGTGGCAAGATGAATAGACTGGAATTTATCTTGGAAGATTTGAGAAATCCAATGGTTGCATTGTTGGGAGTCCGCATCACAGAGGATCTGACGTGGGCAACGCACATCGCCGCACTGGTGGGTAAGGCAAAGCAGCGCCTTTACCACCTTAGACAACTGAGGAAATTTAGAGTGTCTCTGAGGATCCTTCATTGCTTCTACTCTGGGGCTGTAGAGAGCATCCTGTCCGACAACATTACAGTCTGGTTTGGGATCAGCTCTGCCCAGGACAGGATGGCCCTGCAGAGAGTAGTTCGTTCGGCAGAACGCACCATGGGAACTACACTCGTCCCCCTGCAGGACCTATACATCAGGAGGTGCAGATCCAGAGCAAGCAAGATCATGAGGGACCCCTACCACCCCAGTAACGGACTGTTCCAGATGCTACGATCAGGCAAACGCTTCCGCTGTCACGCTGTAAAAACGGAGAGGATGAGACGGAGTTTCTTCCCACAGGCCATCAGGACTGTCAACTTTTATAACCCCAGAGACTAAATTTTTTGTCTACACTATAGTAACTTATTAACTTTATTTATATGCTGTAACTGTAATTCTTTTTTTGTGCACAATCCGCAGGCATTGCCACTTTCATTTCACTGCACATCGTGTATGTGTATGAGACAAATAAATTTGACTTGATCCTGAAGACTTTTGGCTTTGCCAAAAACGGAAGTTTCTGCCCCAGGCTGCTAGTAAAAGTTTGAGTTTATGTCATTATTATAAACTTAACCTTTGATATCTCATGGGGAGGAAAAATCATAATCAGAACAGTGAAAGATAAGTAAATGTCATGGGTTATTTCATTCAGGTGCTGGATGTCTGCAGGATTGTGCAAGAGGTGTCAATCATTGCACAAGTCAGCAGCCAGCATAATAAGTCAGAAAAAACTGTGATAGTGGGAACAATCTTTAATTATTTTCAAAGAACAGCTACCAAATGGCCTACAGTTGTGATCGGAAACTCGAATATTTACTTCCGGCCTTTTTCATCTTTTTCAGTACGTATTTATGTGGGAAGGATGTGATTCTGCCCTTAAGAACCCATTAAGTTGAACCGTATTCCTCCTGACACCTGTTTTATATCACATAATTTAAATTCTGAAGCCTGTTTCACTACCATTAGCATTGCAATGAGTCGAATTTCTCCTCTGGTACTACCCACTAAAACCAACTAATTGTTATCAGTCTACTGAGCTTGCTGAAAGTTACAAAAGATATGGTTTCATTATAATTGGCATGTAATTGTATTACCCCTCCCTCTTTTCATGAAGAGCAGAGGCTCACTTACTGCTTAAATGAGCTTATGTCAGTCACTGATGCTTAGCTGTGGTTAAATATAGAATAGTGAAATGGATGTTTGGGAGGGTTTTATGTAATAGTCATTCAGTTGAATGGTTCTGGAGATAGTAAAAAAAATCATAAGAATAACAGACAATATAGTTTCAAAAAGTAACTAGAAACAAGGGTTTTTACTACACTTCCTTTCAAAGACAGTCATGCAGTCCGGTATTACGGCTTTTAAAATCTGATTGACACCATGCAGACTTCAGAAAAACAGAGTATATATTCTTATAAATGACTATTTTGATATTTAACTATTTATTTTACACTGTGGATTTGGTTCTTTTACTTTTTACTCAATTTAAAAAAAACGTTTTTGTTTGTGCAAGACTGTGATGACATTTAGATTTACTATTCATATTCTATATCCATTCAATCTCACTTCAAAATTAGGAAAAATTCTGGAAAATATTATTAAAGAGGTGGCAATAAGGATTTATGAAAAATGAAGTTTGAAAAATCATTCAGCACGTTTCCTGGAGGTGATAACTTGCAGAAAAATATGGACTAACCGGCTGTTGTATTGTGTTTGAACTTTTCAGAGGACTTTGAAAATATGTTGTATGTGAGAGTGTTGAACAACATTAGAAAGCAGGAATAAATGCTTTATTTTTTGCTTGGTAGGCTGTGATTAGAATAGTACTGCAGGGGCAATTGCTGGCTCCTTGGCATTGACAATCTCTATCAATGATTTGGATAAAGGGATCAATTTATTCAGCTTTGTTGACAATACAATGTTTGGTAAGTGGGGTGCAGTGAGGTGCAGAGATACCTCGAGGAAATATTGACAGATGAAGAAAATGGACAAGGACTTGAAATATTCCATGAAAAAAAATCCATCATCCTTTTAATGGAAATAGCAAAGCAAAGCAAAGCAGGGTTTTGAAAAAAAAAATGATGTGGGATTGAAAAGTAGTATTCAAAGGGAACTGGGCATCCTGTGTACACTTCACTGAAAGTTAACATTGCAAGTACAGCAAGCAATTAGAAAGGCAAATGGTATGTTAGCCTTTTATTGCAAGTTTGATTGTGATGTCTGTCTCCAATTATACAGAGCCCCAGTGAGATTGCATCCGGAATATTTTGTGCAGGTCTGAGCTCCCTGCCATTGGAAGGATTTATTTTTGATAGGAGTGTAGCAAAAGGTTCACCACATTGATTCCTGTGTTGGCAGGTTTGCCGTATGAAGAGAGATTAAGGAGACTTGGGCTGATGCTCTCCTGAATTTGGAAGTGAGTTGATGATTCCCCTGCCTAATGTATTGAGAAGTAGAAATTAGTTTCAAAATAAGCAACTCAGCTGTTGAAATGTTGCAAGTATACTAATAAGTCACGGACCTTGGTGGAGGCTTTTGGGTGAGCAACAGGCTTCAGGCAATCCACATGGAAATGTGTACATGTGTACCACGGATCAGGTCAGAACATAGAACAGTACATGAGCAGGCCCTTCTGCCCCCATTTTCCGTGCCAAATATGCCAGGTTAAACCAGCCTCTGCCTGCACGTGATCCATCTCCCATTTCCTTGAGCCTATCTAAAAGCCTCTTAAATGCCACTACAGTACAGTATCTGCCTCCACCACCACCCCTGGCAGCGGGTTCCAGGCATCCATCATTCTTTTTGGGAGGGGGGGACTAAGAAATAAACTTGCCCCACATGTCTCCTTTAAATTTTAGCCCTCTCATCTTGAAGCTATGCTTGCTAGTCTCTGACATTTCCAAAGGTCAGGTTTATCATTTTGATTTTCTGGGCTTGGTAGTAGTAACACACACGTGTGGCCCTCAATTAAATATGACACACGGAGAAGGAACTGGAGAACAATTGGCAGCTAAAATCGTGAGTTCTCTGCTAAGCTGCACGCCACGCAGGTGTGACAACATTTTGAATCTAAAAACAAAACAACTGAATACACTCTATATGGTGGAAATTAAAGTACAAAGAAACTTGGGGGTCCATCTTGAGAGATCATGGATAGTTAATGAATAGTTTTTCATTAATACAGGGGTTGCAGGCAATACCAATATTGAGAGCCTGTGTTTAATTGTTTTAAAAGACTCAGTTGAGCTTCCTTAAATGCAGGACTCTGGTAAAAGCACTTTATGACTGTTGTCAGGTGGGGAATTGGAGTATTGACAGTGATCATGTAGCAATAATGATATGTTTCCATTGAGGGTAGAGGGGAACGTTAAAGTGAAAGCATCCCCATGCATCTGTTATCACTCTCCTTCTAAGGGTTGGTATTGTGTGTTTGGTGATAGAGGAGGGGGAAAGGGTTGGGTTAGTTCTGTTGAAGATGCTGTGGTCAGTAGCAGTAGTGCAGTTTTTAGATGCAGCCATGGTGCATCAGTGGTGGAGAAAGCAAATACCCAAGTTAATAGATGGCAGTAGAAACAAGGAACTGCAGATACTGGTTTACAAAAAAAAAGACACAAAGTGCATTCTCCTGGTTGGGATTGAGTAACCAGTTGTGTGGGCAGTGGTCATTGGATAAGCAAAGAGTGTTCCATCATATTCCTGATTTATGCCCTGTAGATGGTGGGCAGATCTCGGGGTTTCAAGCTGTGAATCACTAACCACATGATACCAACCACAGATCTGCTCTTGGAGCCACAATGTTTAATGAATTATGCAATTGAGTTTGGTAACACCTGCAAGATATTGATGGTGGGGAATTTGGCAAAGGAAATGCTTGAAATGCCTTGGAATGTCAGTGTAGATTATTAGATTCTCTCACATTGGTGATGGCCATTACTTTACGCTTTTGTGGCATGAATATTACCTGCTGCCGATCAGCCCATGCACCAATACTGTCTTGGTCTTGCTGAATGCAGGCATGGGCATGGGCTTGATTCATTGATACTTTATTATCACATGTGACATGTTGCAGTGGAATTATTTGTTTTACATACTATACAAAGTATGCAAACAGTTGCCAAAGAGGCTGCTATGTTTACTGAGGCATTGTTATTGGAATTGAGCATTGCACAACCAATGAATATTTTAACACCTGCCCTGAGGAAAGAAGGAAGAAAGGTCACTGACGAGGCAGCTGAAGATGATTGCGAACCAGGAAACTGTCCTGAAGAACTACTGCAGTGAAGTGGGACAATCGACTTCCAATAACCGCACCCATTTCCCCTTGTTAGCATTACCTTGTTGGTCCAGTTACATTACTCAACAGTGGTAAGCCTTGGGTGTTGACGTTGGACCTTTGGCAATGGTAATAACATTGGTGTAAAAAATAGGTGATTGGACCTGTATTTGTTGGAGGTGAACATTGACACATAAAGAGGGTGATTGCTATTGAGAGATTGGAGTCATTACTTCATTGATTAAAAAGCCATTTGGTGCAGCAGTCCAGGTCGATTCCCTGTAGAACCATCCAGCCAGTTGCACCTAAGTCTGCCTCGAGCCTGTGACTTGTAGACATGATCTGAGGGGGATTGTAAATGGAACTGATCAATTTGCAAACATTGTCACCACCGACCCAGAGAAGATAGAGATTCATAAGTTCGTAAATCATAGGAACAAAAATCAAGCTAATCATGTCCATCATGTCTACTTGCCATTCAATCACGGCTAATTTATCTTTCCCTTTCAACCCCATTTTCCTGTCTTCTCTCCATAACCTTTGACACCTTCACTAATCACAAACCTGTCAATCGCTGCTTTAAAAATACCCATTGACTTGACCTCCAAAGCTGTCTGTGCCAATGAATTCCACAGATACACCACCCTTTGATTAAATAAATTCCTTCTCATCTCCTTTTATTCCGATTCATATTAGTTTATTTATAGTTTATGTAAGCACCAAGGTGCAATGAAATTCTTTGTTCTAATGAATACAGCATACAAATAGAATATCGGGTACACAGAATTATATGTTAATAGATGCATGACACGTATGTTAATAGATACAATAATGATGAATGCAAAGCAGTAGAATGGTGCAAAGATTGTAGGGCCACCTGAAATAGTGCAAAACAAATAGTCAAACGCAATAATTGAATATCCGAATGTAATAAAGTTATGAGCATGTAGCAGCATCTTCGGAAGGAGGTGTGAAAGTAGTGATTGGTTTGGGAGTCTGATAGCAGTGGATTCCTACAACTGAAATTACTGGCGTCCAACAAATACAACTATCGTCCTTCTGTGCCTCTTATATAACTCCAGCTAGTGGAGAGCTGTTACATTAAAGTCAATGGAAATCATACTAAAGTTCCTTGCTGCCACACTTGATCAAATCCTGTCACTGTAAGGGTCAATCACTCTGAGTTCAACTCTCCCTTTTGTCAATGAATAGATAAAGGCTGTGAAGAGTTGTGAAGCCAAGTGATAATCTGTGCAGAACGTGGTCTGTTGGTGAGTAAGTGCCACAGTTTGCTGATGATTTGAGAACAGACCAGTTGGGGTTTTGTTAGCGTGATTGATTTTGCGGTCAGGGACTGCACGGAGAGGTGCAGAGAACATTAAAAAAAAGACTAATGGATACGTCCAGAGGTCTAAAATGTGAGTTAACTGAAGTTATGCTACCGCTATGGTATGTTTTATTCATACACACCTTTATTGGTGTGTGTTTGCCGATGTATCACACATTGAGCAAAAATGTATTGGCCATGGAAAGAGCGTATTATATATATATATATATATATTTTAATTTATTATTTCTTTTAAGTGACCTAGTTTGTGTTCTTAAAAAGACTGGCTCCCCAAATAAATCTTGTATCACCCAATTGGAGAGGCTTGATTCAGGGTCCGAAAGTGTGGGATTGAAGCCTCATCCACAAACCAGCTGAAAACCACTTACAAATCCACTAAGTCTTACAAAGTCACGCTTTTAGCTTGGTGAAATGTTAATTCTGTCAATGGCTATGAACGCTTCTGACTGTCCTTGACATTTAGAGACACAATTAATAAAAACAATTAAAAAAACATAAAGAATCTCTTAAGATGAATCTAAATGCAACAAAATTATAAACATTTAAGCAAACTAAAATAATTAATTTAAATAAAATGTGAACTAGATTATATTTCCACTGAGCCTCCACCTGGACTCCCACCTACTCCCTCCCCCCTCCCTCCCCCCTACCTCTCCCATTCCCTCCCCTCTTCCGTACCCTCTCACCCCTCCCTCCCCCTTTCCCTTTCTTCTCCCTGGCTTCACAATCCACAATTCTTCAAAACTCTCACACCTATTGTTCTTATCTTGTTCCAACCATCTGCCTGTCAAGAAATCCCTCTGGCATGTGTCAACCTATCACCTGCCGTGCTTTGTCTTGCCTCTCCCCTTTTCCAGCTTTCTTCTCCTCCCCCCCTCCTCCCCCCCCCCCCCCCCCCCCACCACCATCCTATCAATAACTCGAGTGCAGTCCTGAGCTACTATCTCATTGGAGACCCTTGGACTATCTTTAATCGGGCTTTACCTTGCACTAAACGTGATTCCCTTTATCATGTGTCTGTACGCTGTGGATGGCTCGATTATAAACATCAAAAGTCTTTCTACTGACTGGATAGCATGCAACAAAAGCTTCTCACTGTGCCGGTGCATATGACAAACTAAACCAAACTAAACTAAAGTTATTTCACAAAATGCTGGAGTAACTCAGCAGGTCAGGCAGCATCTCAGGAGAGAAGGAATGGGTGATGTTTTGGGTCGAGACCCTTCTTCAGACTGAAACGTCACCCATTCCTTCTCTCCTGAGATGCTGCCTGACCTGCTGAGTTACTCCAGCATTTTCTGAAATAAATACCTTTGATTTGTACCAGCATCTGCAGTTATTTTCTTATACCCGAAACGTCACCCATTCCTTCTCTCCTGAGATGCTGCCTGACCTGCTGAGTTACTCCAGCGTTTTCTGAAATAAATACCTTCGATTTGTACCAGCATCTGCAGTTATTTTCTTAAACTAAAGTTATATGGATAGGAAGGGTTTAGAGGGCTATGGGCCAAATGCAGGCAAATGGGACTAGTCTAATATGCCAACTGGGTCGGAATGGATTAAGTGGGCCAAAGAACCTCTTGCTGTGCAGTATTGCTCCATGACTCCCTTTGAGGACGTCTGCTGAAGAACTCAGCCTGCACATCCATGACTGCTGTCCTTGCTCTGCCATCCTAAACCTCTTGACAATTATGTGAGTAGTATCAGCATAGAATTGCTCACATTCCCTAGCAAGTTCTTCTCTGTTACAATGGGGCGGCACAGTGGCACAGCAGAAGAGTTGCTGCCTTACAGCACCAGAGACCCGAGTTTGATCCTGAGTACGGCAGCTGTCTTTACAGAGTTTGTAAGTTCTCTCTTGACCTGCATGGTTTTTCTCTGAGAGCTCCAGTTTCCTCCCACATTCTAAAGAAGTACAGGTTTGTAGACGAATTGGCTTGGCAAAATTGTAAATTGTCCCTGGTGTGTGTAGGATCGTGTTAGTGTGCAGGGATTGCTGGTTGGCGCAGGCTCTGTGGGCCGAAGGGCCTGTTTCCGTGCCGTGCCTCTAAACTAAAAGTGATAAATCGGCATGCTTCTTCAAAAAGAAAATTGGAAACAATAATTCTACCTATGGATCCCAATGTTAAATGGGCACAAGTCGAGTTTGGTTCATCTTTTTGATGCAATCTCTATTCGTGGAGTGCATTACGAGTTGTCATTTACCTGCAAGCGTATTTTTTTTGTTGTTGCTACCATTAATGTTATTGTATTAGGCTTTTATTCTCTCCCCCAAGTTCAATGTCTTTTTGTTATTGTTTTTGTTTCTTGCTTGGAATTAGATTTGAACATGGAGGGTACAATATAAATGAAAGGTGTTGAATGCTATAACAGGGAATCAATGTGCAATATACTTTGGGGCAGCTCGTATTGGTTTAAAGTGTCGTGAGTGGCATTATTAATTGAAGTATTATGAAATAGATCTGTCCATTATTTGAATGGATGTATTAACCCATTTAAAATAAAACAACTTATCTTAAAATAAATGCATTTAAATTGCTTTCAATTCATTTTTAGGGATTTTTATTTTTCATTTGGTTTCCAAATAATCCAGTTTCTAACTTGTAATGTACACAGGAGAAAAATATACTTCTGTTGAAAAAAGAAGCAAACGTGTAATTTGAATACTGTGATCTTGCTTTGAAAGAATGTGGACTTTTTCCTCCTGTTTGGGGGAAGAAGCACCTTTTTACAATATTGTTTGAGTGAAAGAACATTTTGTTTTATCCTGTTTTTTATCCACGTCATTGAGTAATTAGAGTTTGTATATGTATATATGAATCATCCTATTTTCTGTGTTTCTTCCAATCAATAATATTCATCTCAAACTTCTAAATTTATACAGGGTATGCATTGATGTGTAATACTGTAATAATCCTAACTTTATCATTGATTTTATGAAACTGTGCCCTCATAAATCCTGAAAATCAAATTCATTAAAATTTTTTGCTGAATCTGGAACTGAATTTACCAATGTGGTGCATCGATAAGCCCAAAATAAAGGCAAGGAGCCAGGCATTTTGGGAGGGATTTATTCGTTGTTGTTCTCTAGCCCGGTCGAGTCTGCAAGAGAGAGATCGTGCCTAAAATCCCGTCCTTTATCCCTGCAGCTAAACCCCCCTGGACTGGTCCATTCCCGTGCCGATAGTGGTATGGCCCGACCCTTGGAAGCCGCCACGGCGCGAAAGAGGCCCTGGCTCGGGCTGTGCTGCTGGTTCACCAGCGGGAGGATGCCCCGACAGCCCTTACGGTGGATGCCTCGGAGTCGGCCGTTGGTGCCGTGCTGGAGCAACTGACGGACGGGGGTTGGCACCCCCTGGCCTTCTTCAGCCGACACCTCAACAACGCCCAAAGGAAATACAGCGCATTCGACCGCGAGCTCCTAGCTCTGTACCTTGCAGTGCGCCACCTCCGCTATTTCACCGCTTACACGGACCACAAGCCGCTCATGTTCGCCTTGGCAAAGGTTTCAGACCTGTGGTCCGCCTGACAGCAGCACCAGTTGGCATAAATTTCGGAGTACACCACCTCCATTTGGTTCGTCGAGGGGAAGGAAAACCGGGTGGCTAACGTGTTGTCTCGCCATCTATGCCGTTTTAGAAGTGGCGCCCGGCATTGATTATTCTGCCCTGGCGGAGGCCCAGCTAACGGACGGGGAGATGCCCGCCTACCGGACTGCCATCTCTGGCCTCCGCCTTGAGGATGTCCCTCTCGGCCCCGGAGGAACGACAATACTGTGCGACGTGTCGTCTGGTCAGCCGTGCCCCATCGTCCCTGCTGCGTGGCGCCGGAGGGTGTTCGACGTGGTCCACGGGCTGGCTCACCCATCCATCCGGGTGACGACCGCACTGGTAGCTGGTTGGTTCATGTGGCACGGTCTGCGCAAGCAGGTTGGCCACTGGGCCCGCACCTGCATTCCGTGCCAGATGGCAATAATCCGACGCCACGTCCGGGTGCCACTCCAGGAGATCGGTCTACCCTGCCGGCGTTTCGACCACCTGCACGTGGACATTGTGGACCCTCCCCCGCCATCCCGGGGCATCACCCACCTCCTCACGGTGGTGGACCGCTTCACGCGGTGGCCGGAGGCCATACCGCTCGCCGATACATCGACAGCTACATGTGTTTGTGCGTTAACCGTGCACTGGATTGCTCGCTGTAGGGTGCCGGTGGTCATCTCGTCAGACCGGGGGCCACAGTTCACCTCTGAGCTGTGGTCAGCCATGGCTCACCTGTTGGGCGTGCGGCTGCACCAAACCACACCACGGCCTATCACCCGCAGGCAAACGGCCTGGTGGAGAGCTTCCACCGGCAGCTGAAGGCAGCGCTGAAGGCGCGACTCTCCGGCCCAGACTGGATGGACGCACGACCGTGGGCCTTGCTGGGCATCTGGACTGCGCCTAAGGAGGACCTGGCCTCACCTTCAGCGGAGCTCCTGTACCGACATCCTGCCACGGAACATTTCGCCCGCACGTGCCACCGGCCCTCCGGGACTGCGCCCACGTGTTCCTGTGCCTCATCGTGGCTCCCTCCACCTGTCCCTCCACCTGTCCCTCCACCTGTCCCTCCACCTGTCCCTCCACCTGTCCCTCCACCTGTCCCTCCACCTGTCCCTCCACCTGTGCCTTCGTCGGCCCCTCTGTCGGCCGATTTTCGTACGTGGTCCAGTCTGGTTGTGCGCCCGCCGGTGCGTTTCGTGCCTCTGGTTCAGGGGGGAGGGGGGGTCCTGTGGTGGCTCCCAAGGGTCGGGCCATACCACTACCGACCCCTTGGCACGGGAATGGACAGGTCCAGGGGGGCGACCCTTAGCTACAGGGATAAAGGACGAGAGTTTAGGCGCAATGTCTCCCTTGTAGACTCGACCGGGCTAGAGAACAACAATGAATAAATTCCTGCCGAAATACCCAGCTCCTTGCCTTTATTTCGGGCTTATCGACACGCCACACCAATGAATTTATTCCTTATGTGACCAAAGAATTGTAATCTTTATTAGAGAACAGGCCTCAACTCAAAAATCAAAAAGATTTTTTTACTGTAAGGTTTTTTGAGGAGGCTTCCCAATCCTCTCGTTTTGTCAATGTTTGATCGCATCAAATTGAGTATTGGGTTATTGAGAGCTGATATGCCTATTTGGTTAAGGTGCATGTCGTTACCAGTGGCACAATGGGAGAGTCCCAAGTGTTTATCTTCCACCAAAGCATGGGAGATATGCCTCACAGCACCAGAGACCCAGGTTCCATTCTGTCCTTGGGTGATGTCTGTCTGGAATTGGCATGTTCTCCCTTGACTGTGTGGTCTAGTTTCTCCCACATCCTAAAGATGTGTGAGTTTGTAGGTTAATTGGCCTCTGTAAAATTACCCCTAATATGTAGGCAGTGGGATAATATAGGACTAGTGTTGGTGATCGAAGGTCGGTGTGAACTCAATGAGCAAAAGAGCCTGTTTCAATGCATTTCTAAATTAATCTGGACAAAGCAGATTCATCATTAAGTCTTTATTGCTGCTATCTCCATCCCCAATCTTTGCATTCATTTCATTTTTTGAGATTCTCACCTTTGCATTCCACCTTTCACTTCCAACCAATCTTTGCTTGATCCAAACAGATTAGAATGCAATCTCCATTCTCGGGAAACCTAGGAAAGGTATTAGAGTGGTGCTTCTAGTGTAAAGTAACTTCTTTCACCGCACAAATGGCTTTTGCCTTGTGTGTCATAGGAGGAGAATTAGGCCATTTGGCTCAGAATCTACTCCTCCATTTAATCAAGGCTGATCCATCTTTCCCTCTCAACCCCAAATCCCCTGCTTTCTCCCCAGAAATCTGTGATGCCCTTACTATTCAAGAACCTGTCAATCTCTGCTTTAAAAATAACCAATGACTTAGCTTCCATAGCTGTCTGTGGCAATGAATTCCACCCTCGGACTAGAGAAATTGCTCCTCCTCTCATTTCTAAAGGTACATCCTTTTTTTCTGAGGCTGTGCCCTCTGGTCCTCGACAGTCCTACTTGTGGAAATGTCCTCTCCACATCCACTCTATCCAGGCCTTTCACTATCCGGTAAGTTTCAATGAGGTGAAATTCATGAATGTATGGGCCTCACAATAAATTAGGACCAGGCCCTCAAGCAGCTTCACGTTATTGGTTGGTTTTGTGCATGTTGCCATTTCCATCCAGTTGTTGTGGGGCATACAGGTTACTAATGGTGAACGCAAAGTGAACAGAGCGAGATTGGACTAGGGCATCTTCAATGCAGGCTTTCTGATCAGTATTGAAGAGATGACATTGAACTGGTCTTGCAAGTACAATAATGGTTGAAAGCTTTTAGAGTTCTTCCTTTATTCAAATGTATTTAAAAGACATAAAACCAATCAAGGAGAAATACAGTGTGGCGTAATGATGCAGCAGTTAGCTCTGCTGCGACACAGCTCCAGCTACCTGGGTTCAATCCTGACCACTATTACTGTGTGTGTGTGTGTAGTTTGCACATTCTCCCTGAGCCTGGGTGCATTTCATCTGAGTGCTCCTTCAACATCACAAAGATGTGCTGCAAATTTCTCCTGATGTGGGGATGGCAGGAGAGTTTGGTTGAAATTGATGGGTTTGAGTGAGAATAGTTACATCAATTTGGAGACACGAGGGACTGCAGATGCTGGAATCTTGCAGAGAACACAAAGTTCTGGAGTAACTAGGTAGGTCAGGCTGCATCTCTGGAGGACATGGATAGTTTGAAGAAGGGTCCTGATCCAAAACGTTGCCTATCCAAGTTCTCAGAGATACTGCCTGACACACTGAGTTACTTCAGCACTTTTTGTTCAATGCCAGGTTTATAATGCTATAAATGGGAGAATAGGATTGCTCTGGGATACTTGATGGGCTAAATCATTGCCGTGGAAGAAAATTATACAGGCTGAGTAAGAGTTATGTGTACTAAATAATGAAAGTGAGAAGGGATGATAACCAGGAATGTTGAACATAAATCGGCCCCAAATGGAACATTTTCTTATCCACTGTTCGACACTATTCAATTTTATATGGCATTCATTGATATGGCATTTATGAATGAAAATTGGCCATTCAGTCCAACTGGTCTTGATGTTATAATTCTGCACAGAGTCCCCTCCCACCCCAATAAATTTATCACTATCATCAACATTTACTTTTACTCCTGTCTCACTTGTGGCTGTCTGGAACCCCCTTAAATGCAATTTGTGCTCATTGCTACAACTGCCCTTTAGGAGTGAGCTCAGCAATCCAGCTGCTGTTTTGAAGAAAGATAAAACACTGTGGATTTATTGGTAATTATATTGGATTTCAAGTCCCTAATTTTGTTCTTTATTGCAATTGGAACACTTGCTGCTGCATGTACTCTATTCAACCTGTCGGAATCTTAGTGACTTTTCTCACACCATGTTTTGTTTTTTTGAGAAAACTTTCTTTAGACTTTAAAGATACAGAGTGGAAACGGGTTCTTCGGCCCACCGAGACCACACCGACCACCTCACACACTAGCACTATCCTACACATACCAGGGACAATTTATAATTTCACAGAAGCCAATTGACATGCAATCTGGCATGTCTTTGGAGTGTGGGAGGAAACCGGAGAACCCAGAGAAAACCCACACGGTCACAGAGAGAATGTACAAACACCGTACAGATATCACCCATAGTCGGGATCGAACCCAGGTCTCTGGTGCTATAAGGCAGCAACTCTACCACTGCGCCACTGTGCCGCCCCCAAGTGTGTTCAATTGTTATTGATGGGTATAACTTCTACATTTCAGGCAGCACAGTGGTGTTCTATTAATTACTTTGAGTTATTTGTATTTCTCTATCCTGGATTCCTCTGCTCCTCTACTCCATTTGGCTACTTATATCAATAACTGGGCCTCCCTAGTATTACTGCCACATACTCCTTTTCTATGTTGATGTTAATGTGCCATTTACAGCCTATTTTGCTTGTTATTAATGTCTTGCTCTAAAAAGGGACCATCCAATTTGTTGCCATCTGTTAGTTCCAATTCCCAAATCCAAATCACTTAGTAAATAGAAAACACATCTAATTCCTGCATCAGTTCCTGTGGAAAACTCTTGCCACTCTGAGTAAACCTTTAACCTCCAGTCATAAGCCTACAGAGCAGATGTAAACCACTCCTGCCTCAAACCCACTTCACTATATAATAATTTCATGATTGATCGTCGCTCAATGTTGCACTTCCATCTATCTACAGCAACTTTAATACCCCACCATTTAATCATTTGTGTATCCATCTCTGCTTAAAACATATTCAAAACCTCTACTTTTACTGTCCTTTGAGAAAGAGTTCCTCAAAGGGAAGTCTCGTGACCAAAGGGAAAGAAGAAAATCAATCTTAAGTTGTTGATCATTTATTTTTACGGTCCCAATCCTAACTTCTAGATCTCCCACAAAAGGAAACCTCTTCTACTTTCACTCTGCCAAGACCACTCAAGATTTTGAATGTTTCAATCAAATCACTTCTCACTTAGAGTCAGAGTCGTGGAGTGTGGAAACAGACCCTTCGACCCAACTTGCCCACTCTGACCAACATGTTCCATCTACATGTCCCACCTGTCTGCGTTTGGCACATATACCTCTAAACCAATTCTATCCATGTCTAAATGTTTCTCAAACATTGTGTTCGTACCTGCCTCAAGTACCTCCTCTGGCACCTCATTCCATACAACTAGCACACCCTTTCTGTAAAGAAAAATCTTACCCCTCAGGCTCCTATTAAATCTTATCCCCACTAACTCCTAATCTCTAACCAATCCAAGCATTGCCACCTAACCATTTTCTCATAAAACAACCCATTCTTGGTATGAGTTCAGTAAATCTCTGCACTTTTGACAAGACATTAAAATCTTCTCTTAAATTAGGCAAACATTATTGTTTCGAGTATTTCAAATATGGTCTCACCAATGTCCAGTGTAATCACAGTGTTGGTGTCTTTGCTAATTATTTGATATATCTTCATACTAGCCATTTACAAACCAAGCATCAGCACACCTAGATCACTCTGGAGTTCAAAATTCTAAATATTTAACAGTTCAGATAATGGTTCAGGCTTTTTTTCCCCTTATTTTTCTGCCAAAATGGACAATTTCACATTTCCCCCACATCATACACAATTTGCACATCTTTTCCCATTCTCTTAATCTATCTGTATGCCTTTGGAATCTTTATGACTTTGCAAATTGTTTTCTTACTTATCTTTCTGCCTTCAACAAATTCACTGGCCATACCTTGGTGAAATAAATTATTATAAAATAAAAGCTTCTATGTTTTTCCCTAAATGATAACTAAAAGGGGCTGAGGTTTTATTATTTCCTGTCTCCCTAAGTTTATGAGTAAAGGAGTTCATTTATTATTTTGCAATCTTATGCAACCCTACATGAACATGGGAGGCATTGAAAAGTTAGATATAAGGCATCGACTATTCTACCTCCCTAGAGGAGGTGGAAACATTCACATACCTAGGCAGTGTTGTGGACACCACCGGAGGGGCAGATACATACATGAAAAGCAGAATCAATAAGGCTAGGGGTGGTGTTTAACATGCCCAGGAAGATCTGGAGCTCAAAACACATCTCAAGCAACACCAAAATACGCATCTTTGACTCAACTGTGAAGCAGGTGATGCTGTATGGATCAGAGACATGGAAAACAACAAAACACACAACAAACAGGCTGCAAACATTCATAAACACCTGCCTCAGGAGAATACTAAACATCTGGTGGAGAGACAAAGTAAGCAATGTGGACCTGTGGAAAAGAACAAGCCAGGATCCCATTGACACAAATTCGAAGGAGAAAATGGAGTTGGATTGGACACACCCTCAGAAAACCTGCCACAAACAACACCCGGCAAGCCCTGAAATGGAACCCCCAAGGAAAAAGGAAAAGAGGTCGCTCCAGGAACAGCTGGAGAAGAGGTGTCCAGGCAGGAATGTCTGGGAGTGGGCTCAACTGGGGAGATCTCGAAAGAACCGCCTCCACCCTGTGAGGTGGAGGACATTTGTCAATGGCCTATGCTCCCTAGAGGAGCAAAGGGCTTAAGAAGACGAAGAAGAAAGATTGACTATTCCACTGGACCTTTCGTTTAAAACACAAGGATGAAGTCCATCAGGACCTGAGACATTACAACCTGCAGCTCGAACAATTTACTCAATACCACTTCTCTTGTTACTTAAGTTTTTCCCTCCCTTCCATTTCCTGACTTACAATTATTTCTGACTTTTACTTACATTGTCTATTTTGAAGACAGATGCAAGATACTTCTATAATTCATCTACCATTTCCTTGTTTTCATTTATTAATTCCCCAGACTCTCTTCCTACAGCACCAGAACCTTCTTGACTCTTTTCCTTTACAGATATTTATGACAATAAAAATGCTTGCGGTCTGTTTTTATGTATATTTTAACTGACTTCTTTAAAATCTTTTTTTAATCTTTCAAAAACTATTTGCTGTTTGTTTAACAGTCCATTCGATCCCACCTTTAACTCACTTTTATGTAACTATGCTTTATTAAATTTGATAATAATTTCTCCTTTTTTAGTTAACTAGGGATGGTGGCTGAACCTCCTGTAGTTTTATTCCCATGTTGGCTTTGTGGTGTCATGGATAACGGCAGGTTTGCAGTGACCACACCAACACTCACAGTAGGTGAACTCAAGTTATATATTTTACTTAGTGGTAAGACAGTCCACAACTACATCGGGGCGCTGTCCATCTCCATCAGAGCTCAAGTGCAATGATACTGGCAATCTCCGACATGTCCTAGCAGCTTCGTCCTGATCTTCAAAGAAGGAGACATGGCGATCTCTGGTTTCTTCCTGCATTAACCTCTCCTCAAGAGGAGGCATTGGCAGTGTCAGGTTTTTTTCCTGGCAGCTCAGCCTTGGGCTTGAAGAGCCGACACTGGCAGCCTCTGGGCGGCACGGTAGCGCAGCGGTAGAGTTGCTGCTTTACAGCAAATGCAGCGCCGGAGACTCAGGTTCGATCCTGACTACGGGTGCTGCACTGTAAGGAGTTTGTACGTTCTCCCCGTGACCTGCGTGGGTTTTCTCCGAGATCTTCGGTTTCCTCCCACACTCCAAAGACGTACAGGTATGTAGGTTAATTGGCTGGTAAATGTAAAAAATGTCCCTAGTGGGTGTAGGATAGTGTTAATGTACGGGGATCACTGGGCGGCACGGACTTGGAGGGCCGAAAAGGCCTGTTTCCGGCTGTATATATATGATATGATATGATGATATGATAATCCTGGCAACCAGTCTGCCTGTGTGTGTGGGCACAGTCACTTGTTGTCTGTGGGCAGGAAGAGGTTTTGGCATCTCAGGCTTGCCCCAGTCACTCAGTCTTAGTCTCAGTAGACAGCTGAGTATCTATGGTTTTTTTCCCAGCAACCCATTCTTGGCCACACAGTGGTACAGATGGCCCTGGGCTTGTCCCAGTGAATCAGTCTTCCTTAAACTGGCGACGGGAACACAACTAGCAGGGACACATCCCAATTTGTCCCCCTTTCCCTCTGGCTGGAATGCCTGGATTTTATAGGCTGACAAGGTTCAAGTGGCCAACCAATATCAGCTAACTGGACTCAGCTGTTACCAATAATATTGGGAATTGGCCTCTCCTGGCCTGTCAGCCAGTGATAAGGATCAAGGCGACATCTAATAGATGGGTGCTGTCACAGCTTCTAAAATATCTATTTATATATCTGCCACTGCATCTAACTGACTAATCCCTAATTTGACGGTTCACTTTTGCTACCATGACTCTTGTGTCTTCATAACTATTTGTTTGCCTAGTCTTGGACTCATTCTTCTCTCCTTCACATTGCACATAAAAATGGAATGAAATTTAATTTTACAGCTGGCTTATTATCCATTTCACTACTGCCTTCTCTCTGCGTTTTTTGTCCTCAGTCATAAGTCTACTGGGCAGTGCCTTTACAAAAGCTTTGTGGAAATCTATACGTATTACATCTGTTACCTTTTATCAATTTTTTTTCCACTGCATGATCAACCTCATTGAATTCTTCGAAGAACATTGAATTATCTTTTGAATTATGTGATTACTCTTTATTATGTTTTGGGGTTTCAGAAATCCCTTTGGTTGCTAGGCTGAGTGGGCATTATAGATCCCACCATCTGCACACACTCCACTCAAATTTATTTCCTTTATCTCCATTGAAAGAAATGAACCACAGATTAAAGTTACCAGATTGATTTCTTGTCTCCATCTAGAACACATTAGGTTTCTACTTGCCCTTTGCTATGAGATGATGTTCTATATCTGGTCATTTTCAGCCTTGTTCTGTTCTCCTGAAGTGCTTATTCTGATAGAACCATCTTCTCAAGATGACCCTTTCCCTCTTAATCCATGTTGTTCTGATATTGTTTATTTATACCTTCACCAGATAAACAGTAGCCAACATAGTTTAAGTAATCCAAAAATATGACAGTTGTTCCTTGTCTTATTGTCCTTCTATTTTACCAATTAATGCAAATTAAATTTGAAGCGGCTACACGCATATTCCGTGCAAATTAATATTGATACTGCATACCCAACAATAGTGTCCATGACTAATGTTGCCAAATGCAAACACCAATTAGCCACAGATGGCTTATAGTTAACATTAAATAACACTGCGATAAACAACGAGAGAAGCAGACATTTGAATTAACAATAATTGCCACTGGATATGATAGTTGGCATTCCAATTCCACATTGGAAATATATATTTTTTTCATGTTAGTGCTACTAATTAAGACCTTTTTGCATTTTTACTTCCGTCAGCACTTCTTTCCACCTGTCCTCTAAATTACCTCACTTTACTTGAAGTTAATTAAACAACACTGCCAAAAATACACTTTACAAGATGAACATCATCAGCAATATTTTTCTTTGGTGCACAGGTACTGATGGCAGAGAGCTGTAAGGTTTGTCGACAACTTAGAATAGCTGCCTATGCATTAAATATTACTGGAATTGTATCTACCACCTCGGGATCTACTAGCTAGATCTAGCTTCAGACCAGTGTGCATCTAATACAAGGAGATGGTTGTGCCATCTAGTGGACCTAAGCGAGAAGGGGAAGCAATAGTGAGTGCAGCTCTGTCTGTGTCTTGTAACATGACCATCTCCATGACCTTGACAATGTTCCTCTCTCTTTCAAGAGTATTTTAGCCTTTCATGACATTTGACGGGATTGAACTATTCCTTGGTCTGAGTTTGCCTGCTACCATCAAGCCTTACCAAGCATAGTCTGCTACATATACTTTTGCAATGAGCCACACCAATGGACATCTGTTGGGGAGGGGGGTTACTTATTCCAAACTTTCCAATGATTTATGAGGATGTCAGGACTCGAGGGCCTAAGCTCTAGGGAGCGGTTGAGTAGGCTAGGACTTTATTCCTTGGAGTGCAGGAGGATAAGGGGTGATCTTTTAATGGCTGTATAAGATCATGAGAGGAATAGAAAGGGGAAATATACAGTCTTTTACCCAGAGTCGGGGAATCAAGAACTAGAGAACATGGGGTTAAGGTGGAGGGGGAAAGATTTTAATAGGAATCTTAGGGGCACCGTTTTTACACAAAAGGTGGCACGTACATGGAACGAGTTGCCGGAGGAGGAAGTTGAGGCAGGAACTATCACAATGTTTAAAAAACATTTGGACAAGTACATCTATAGGAAATGTTTGGAGGGATTTGGGCCAAACGTAGGCAGGTGGGACTAGTGTAGATGGGACATCTTGGTCAGTGTGGGCAAGTGGGCAGAAGGGCCTGTTTCCATGCTGTATGACTGACTCCATCTGCTTTGGCATATTAGAAGGAACAGTAGCTTGTTCATTGGAGAGAGTTTTGTGTTGCTTCCTGGTATTGAAAAGACTCTTCTGATTCTCCAAAGGATAAGGTTTGTGTAACTCTGCAAGGCATACCTAAGTTTCTTATAGTATAGCCAGTGAGTAGTTGGCTGTTTGATATTTTGCCCTGGCCCAACAAAGTGAAGGTTTATTTCAAATTCATCCCATGTCCTCAGCATTGGACTGTGAACCACATCTCATCCATGGCAGCTTTGAACTTGCTGGTGTGGCAAGTGTATGCAATACCATCATGTGTTCTGGATTCACAGGAACTGCAGATGTTGGAATCTTGCCAAGAACACAAATTGCTGGAGTAACTCAACGGGTTGGATAGCATTTCTGGAGGACATAGATAGGCAAGGTTGTGGGTCAGGACCCTTTGTCAGAGTCTGAAGAAAGGTCCCGACCCAAAAAATTGCCTTTTCTTGTCTCCATAGATACTACCTGACCCGCTGAGTTCCTCCAGCACTTTATGTTCTCCCTAACATATGTTTGCTTGCTCTTTGACTATGTATCTCCAAGATTAGAATGGCAGCACTAAGAAAATAAACACAAGCCTGCACCATATGTTAAAAACCTGTTAAGAACAAATAAAAGATTAAATAGGCCCTTGAACCTGACCTGATTTTGAATTCTCCAAATTTACAGAAGTCAATTTCATTTGTCTGCCCTGTGCCTATAACCCTTTGTTCCTGTTCATTTCTAAGATTAATTTCTGCCTTCAATATGCTCATAATTGAATATCCACAACGATGAGGAGAAAATCCAAAGATTTGCAACCCTGAGGGAAGAACTTTATCTTAATTGGTTGACTCTTTATCCTGGGTCCTTTACATACTGCAACCCCCACACTCTCTCAGCATTTACTCTCAAGTCTTCTAATAATATTGTGTTTCAGTCAGATTGCCTCTGACTCAATTAATTTATTGGTTGTAACCCTCTAATGCAAGGAATCAAACAATTGAACATTCCTTTCATCACCTGTGTGTGTGTGTTGCATAATATACCATTTATATATATAACATGTCCTTTTTATAATATCTCCTTTAGAGTTATAATCCTTTATAACCACTTTATAATAAGGTCAAACAAAAAATTCCTTCCTAATTGCTTCCTTTGATTTATCCTTTATCTGTGCACTGTGAATGGTTTGATTGTAATCATGCATCGTCTTGTCTTTGACTGGATAACATGCAAACAAAAGCTTTTCCCTGTACCTTGGTACACGTGACAATATTAAACAAAATTAAACAAAAAATCTAAAACTCATGGTGGTACTTGGGCATGGAAGTCTTGTCCAATTGCTGCTTCCATGATTTGGAATATCTGGCAGATAAATGCCAACCATTCTACCTATCAAAGGAGGTCTCTGGCACCATCCTGACTGCAGTCTACATCCTCTAACCTAGCTTGAGGTACCTGCAGAATAACATCAACACATCACCATCAATGCTAGAGGAGCTTGACAACATCTTTTCTATAACATAACTAAACTGGAATTTAGAAGGATGAGGGGGGATCTTATTGAAACATATAAGATAATTAGGGGATTGGACACAGTAGAGGCAGGAAACATGTTCCCAATGTTGGGGGAGTCCAGAACAAGGGGCCACAGTTTAAGAATAAGGGGTAGGCCATTTAGAACAGAGATGAGGAAGAACTTTTTCAGTCAGAGAGTGGTGAAGGTGTGGAATTCTCTGCCTCAGAAGGCAGTGGAGGCCAGTTCGTTGGATGCTTTCAAGAGAGAGCTGGATAGAGCTCTTAAGGATAGCGGAGTGAGGGGGTATGGGGAGAAGGCAGGAACGGGGTACTAATTGAGAGTGATCAGCCATGATCGCATTGAATGGCGGTGCTGGCTCGAAGGGCTGAATGGCCTACTCCTGCACCTATTGTCTATTGTCTATTGTATTGTCTATAACATACTGCCCAGAACTGAACACAAATACTCTAAATGTGGCCTCACCAACATCTTATATAACTGAAACATGACCTCCCAACTTCTATACTCATAAAGAAATTATTCATAAAGAAATGCCTTGCTGCATTAACATTCTTAGTCTTCCAAACCTGAAGCCCAAGAGATATATCAATCTGCTGAAGGCTAGATCTGTGGTGTTTAGGACTAGTGAGCTATACAAGTTAAGGTATGACCTTATGAAAGCTACCACAAACGTGAAGAGAAACTCGACTAAGCTGGAGTTGCAGATGGTTGCTTGACAGCTGTGGTAGTGTTTGCATGCTATCACTTCCGACAAGATGAAAACAGGCAACAAAAGAATGCAACAACACATGAATTCCAGATGAGCTCAATGCCTTTTATGTACGCTTTGAAAGGGAGAGCAATGATGCACCTACAGGAGCCACTACAGCTCCTGACAACCCTGTGATCTCAGTCTCATTGAAGAATGGCAACTGCGAGCATCTGAGGGCGACTGAGGGCGAATTCATGCAAAGTATCCGTCCCACACAGCAGTGGCAAAGGGGTGTGTGGTCAACAGCCTGCAGTTATCAAGGACATATTTTCCCAGAAGTTGGAAGATATTTGAAATGTCTCCAAATGCTCGAACTTCTAAAGATGCACTGTAGAAAGTATCCTTGCCTGGTACAGCGTTTCAAATGTGCAGGGATGCAAGAGGCTGCAGACAGTGATGGACTCAGCCCAGACCATCATGGGCAGAGGCCATCGAAGGCGCTGCTTCAAGAAGGTACTGTAGCATCTATCATCGAGGATCCTCCACCATCAGGCAGGAAGTACAGAAGCCTGAAGTCCCACCCTACAGGGTTAGGAACTGTTACATTCCTATTACCGTAGGTTTATTGAAACAAGCTGCACAACCCTAATGCCACCTTAACAATGGAACGCTATGGACCAAGAGCATTGCAGACTACCTCTTGTCCCATCATGGACTTGTTTTCTAAATGTGTATTTTTGCAATCTTTTTCTTTTCACACTCTTGTAAATTTTGTGTAATTTATGTTTTTGTACGTTGCCTGATTCTGTGCCAATGATGTTGCAAGCAAGATTTCCGCTGTACTTGTACCTCATTCTACGTATGTGCAAATGCCAACAAATCTGACTTGACTCATTACAGTCCATCTTCCACTTTATATCGTCACATCATTGTTCTATTTCTCATTTCTCATTTTCTTTCCCGCCCAGTTTTATACATTCAACAAAGTTGAGTGTATTACACATGATCTCTTGATCTAGCCAAGGATCTTCTTTAAACATCTGAGACCCAAGCAAACTCTTTACTTAGTTTGAACAGTGAATTCATGTTTGCTCATGCATGTACACTGATCCAAGAATGAAGAGATTCCAAAAGATCAAAATCAACACAGCTACAATCCTTTCATCTTCAGAGGCAAGACTGTCAAGCTCAAGGGAATTTTCAGCTGTTGGACAAGAAGACTGTGTCTGCCTGAGCACCTTGTCAACAATTAATGAGGCATACGAATGATTTTGATCCCAGTTCCCCGTTCATCTCCTGCTCCCTTTCAAACTATACGCAATCACAAAGGCAGCAAAACAAGATGGATTCCTTTTAAATTGATAAATGAATTTCTGCCATAATGCATTCAAAAATAAACACATTGCTTTCCTTGGTGTCTCTCCCAGGACCTTGGCCCTGTCTGAACGTACCTACGAGATTTTCCCTCATTGTCTACAGTGTGGCTGGTGGAAGGTTTCCATGGAATTCACAGAATAGACTGTCAGTGGCCTTGGAGGGCAAACTCGAGTAGCACTCTGCTTGGAAGTCCTTTGTCACAGCCAACATCATTGTAGTCTACAAATGGGTAAATACAGAGCTGCTGGTGGAGTGACTGAATTTGGGAACAAGGATGATGTTATCCTAGGAGATGCAGCAGGCGCTCGTTGTCACGGAACTGTTGTCATGCTTCAGGGCCTGGAAATACTTGTATGCCTTTTGGAGGGAAGATCGCGCATAAACTCTTTTTATTCACAAAATGCTGGAGTAACTCAGCAGGTCAGGCAGCATCTCGGGAGAGAAGGAATGGGTGACGTTTCGGGTCGAGACCCTTCTTCAGACTGATGTCGGGGGGTGGGACAAAGGACTGATTTTGATGCGCATAAACTCTTGTTGACTTGCTCAGGATAACTCCTCTGTAACCTTGTGTACCTGAGGAAAAAGGCAATAATGATAAATGTGGTGAGAGAGAGAGAGAGAGAAAGTTTAAAAAGGGCCTATTCATATCTTCAGAAACTTCTCAGTCTGAAGAGATTGTGGGAGGAGAGCTAAGTGGAATAAGAAAATAGGATCTTTACATCAGTGAAACCAAGTGTGGACTTGGCAACCATTTTGCCGAACATTTGCCCTCGGTCTGCCAAGGCCTGCTGAATCTCCTGGTTGCTAACCATTTTAGCTACCCTTACAATAGACAATAGACAATAGGTGCAGGAGTAGGCCATTCGGCCCTTCGAGCCAGCACCGCCTCTAACGTGTCCAACCCCTTAATAATCTTATACGTTTCGATAAGATCCCCTCTCACCTTTCTAAATTTCAGTGTATACAAGCCTAGTCGCTCCAGTCTTTCAACATATGACAGTCCCGCCATTCCAGGAATTAACCTAGTAAACCTACGCTGCATGCCCTCAATAGCAAGAATATCCTTCCCCAAATTTGGAGACCAAAACTGCACAAAGTACTCCAGGTGCAGTCTCACTAGGGCCCTGTACAACTGCAGAAGGACCTCTTTGCTCTTTACATTCTAACACCAAACTTTTTGTCCTGGGCTTCCTCCATTGCCAGAGTGGGGCCTCTCACAAACTGGAGGAAAAACACCTCTTATTCCACTTATTCCACTTACAACCTAATGCAATGAACATTAAATTCCCGAATTTTATTATCCTATTGAATTCCCATTCCTCAACTCTCTTGTGTCTCCCCCACCCCAGTGTCCATAATTTCCTCCCACTATCCTGGCCCTGTCCCTATACCCCTCCCCATGGATTACATTTCACTCCCTTTATCTCCTTATCTGACACCTTTTTGTCTCCTTTTCGTCTCTAGCCTTCGTCCACCCCTCTGCAAATCAACCCCTCCCTCACCCGTATCCACCTATCGCTTGCCAGACTTTGTCCCACACCCACCTCTCTTTTCCAGATATTTCCCTCCTACTACAATCAGTGCATGGAAAATTTCCAAGTACTAAGTGTCTGTGGTTGGAGTGAAACAAGTAAATCACGGGTATTAGTCCTGATTGATATTCTTGGCTGGTTGTTGAATGAAACAGATGTGATGAATTGAGCAGAAACTGAAGTTAGTGATTAACTCATTAGGATATTACATTATAAAAAGTTTTTTACCGACATTGATCTTGCTTGAGAGATCAATAACCAGCTTCTTGCTTTGCATGCACTTTCTTAGAGCCATACTGATGTCAGTGGCAGGGAAAATGTTAGAGTGCAAAGTGATTCATTTTGGGAAGTTAAACCAGCCTGGGACCGACACAGTGAATGAGAGGGCTCTGTGAATGACAGGGAGTGTTATTGAACAGCAAAATCTTGGGCAACAAGTGCATAGTTTCCTGAAAGTGGCAACAAATGTAGACAGAGTGCAGAAGAATGCATATGAAATGCTTGCCTTCATCAGTGCAGGCATTGAGTGTAGGAGTTGGGATGCCATTTTGCAGTTGTACAAATCGTTTGTTAGGCTGCATTTAGAATATTGTATGTAGTTCTGGTTGCAGCACACTATATCAAATGTCATTAAGCCAGAGAGGTGCAGAAATCATTCACAGGCATGCTGCCTGAAATGGAAGGCTAGAGTGGGAAGATTAGATACACGGTGACTATATTCCTTAGAGTTAAGGTTGAAGGGTGACCTTGTAAGTATTTATACAATTATAAGAGGCATAGATAGTTTCAGTATTTTCCCCTTGAGTTGGGAAGGCCAAAACTAGAGGCCAGAGGTTAAGGTGGGAAGGGAAAGATTTAAAGGGAATCTGAGGGGCAATTTTCATACAGAGGGTGGTCGATGTATGGAATGAGCTGCCAGAGGAGGCGGTAGAGGCAGGTATCATTACATTCTCTGTAATGTAATGTTAAAATTGTACAGGGCATTGGTGAGGCCGAATCTGGAGTATGGTGTGCAGTTCTGGTCGCCAAATTATAGGAAGGATGTCGACAAAATGGAGAGGGTACAGAGGAGATTTACTAGAATGTTGCCTGGGTTTCAGCACTTAGGCTACAGAGAGAGGTTGAACAGGTTGGGTCTTTATTCTTTGGAGCGTAGAAGGTTGAGGGGGGACTTGATAGAGGTTTTTAAAATTTTGAGAGGGACGGACAGAGTTGACGTGGGTAGGCTTTTCCCTTTGAGAGTGGGGAAGATTCCAACAAGGGGACATAGCTTCAGAATTGAGGGACAAAGGTTTAGGAGTAACATGAGGGGGAACTTCTTTACTCAGAGGGTGGTGGCTGTATGGAATGGGCTTCCGGTGGAAGTGGTGGAGGCTGGCTCGATTTTATTATTTAAGAGTAAATTGGATAGGTATATGGATAGGAGGGGATTAGAGGGTTATGGTCTGAGTGCAGGTAGATGAGACTAGGTCAGGGAGAATGGTCGGCGTGGACTGGTAGGGCCGGACAGGCCTGTTTCCATGCTGTAGTTGTTATATGTTATATGTTATTACATTTAAGAGACATTTTGACAGGTAAATGGATAGGAAAGGTTTTGAGGGATAAGAGCCAAATGCAGTCAAATGGAATTAGCATGGATAGGCATCTGGTCAGTGTAGCTGAGTTGGGCTAAAGGGCCTGTTTCCATGCTTTACAACTCTATGAATCTGCGAAGCTAATTGTTTATAATGGATATGGTAACAGGATACTCCTCCCTTCATTGAGTTCGGCCATGCTAGCAGCCTACTCTCACATATAGGGTCTTTTCATAATGGTCAGGCCTACCACCGGGAGTTGAAATATGTAGTCATGCCTCTCCCCATTGTCAATCAGATCTTGCTGTTAATGTTTGTGCATGAAAATTGCTGCTTGGGACCTCTAGCCTCATGTATAATTCACATGCCGAATGAAGTTGACATCCTGCCTTGTATTTCAGTCAGTGAATGCAAGTACAGATGGGGACGTGACACATAGATGTGATGGGCCAAAGAATCTGCTTCTGTGCTATACGTTGTATGACTGAGGATCAGCTATGATCATATCAATCAGTGTAGCAGATTCACCTCGATTTCTTCATACATGTCAGGAAGATGTACCTCCCATTCTGAGGATCCATTTCTTCAATGTAGTGTTACTGAGCAGCATTCAAAAGGTATTGGCTCCTGCACTCTTGTCAGTTGTTGTTGATTATTCCAAGAGTGTAGTCAAATGTACCAACACGGAACAATTAAATTATTTCTTGCAACAATATAACAGGCTGGTAAACACAATACGCATAGGTAGTATACAAGAAACATAATTTCAATGAATTAATTAATTGAATGGGTGATACAATGGTAGCATTACAGTACCAGACACCCGGGATCGATCCTGACTACGAGTGCTGTCTGTACGGAGTTTGTACATTCTTCCTGTGACCGCATGCGTTTTCTTTGGGTAATCTGGTTAGCTCCCACATTCCAAAGGCATGCAGGTTTGTAGGTTAATTGGCTTCTGTAAATTGTCCCTAGTGTGTACGGGTGATTGCTGGTCGCCATGGACTCGGTGGGCCGATGGGCCTGTTTCCATGCTGTATCTCTAAACTAAACTAAATAACCATAATACTAATACAAAAAAGTCCCTAGGGTAACCAAAGATTGTCCATACTACATATACCAGAAGTTCATATTCCATTGTATATTATTGATAAATACTTCAGCATCAGTACTAAGCCCATACACCAGAAGTTCATATTCCACTGTATACTTTTGATAATTACCTCAGCACTTGTACCAAACCACTGCACATCCCCTTTAGAAAGTACAGAGCAGCTTCGAGGAGTGCAGCCTGGTGTTATGGCCTCGTGATAATGTGCCTTTGTGATGCAAGTGGCAAAGATGCAGCTTGGGAACACTAGCTGCTTGCACAGATTGCATAATGCATAGGCCGAATGAAGTTGGCATCCTGTCTTCATTTCGGTCAATGAAAATTAGAACATCAAAAAACAGAAGCAGGAGTAGATCACCTGACCTCCTCAAATCTGCCACATCATTGAACAAAGTGATAGTTGACTGGGTGCACCAGTCCTCATCTATGACCCATGACCTTTTCCATGCCAATTCCCCATAACCTTAAATTTCCTGAATGAAGATTAATCACTCATCATGATCCCTGTGCCCAGTTTGATTATCCACTTCCACAGCTCTGTCCTTTACCCAAATCGTTACTTCCAATTGGACATAAATTCAACTACACTTGAGCCCTGCCAAGACCCCATTGGTCATGGGGAATCAGATGCCGCAAATCACAGAGAAACCAACTGAACAAAGTGGAGTTGGAGGTAGCGATGGACAACCCAGAGGAACTATCATACAGGCCGAGGAGGCTAGGGTTCTGAGGACAGAGTTTAGAGGTGGAAGCTAGCTCTTGTGGGATCCTACAGGCTCACATCAAACCATGGCTGAGTACAAAACCACACAGGTCCTCCTGCAGGAGTTCTTCATACAACCCTCTGAGGTAGAATACAAACAACAGCATGGTTGGTATGTGGGTGAATCTGGGGACCTGTGGAGGATCCGTGGAGCAGGTAACAATTCTGGAGCTCCTTGCTAGAGCAGCTTTGAAGACTGCAGGCATGAGCACACAGCAGTATTTCACTTGCTACTGCAGATTCCTTGAGCTTAACTAGACAAGGACTATTGCTTTGAAGATTTAGGTTTATTATTGTCATGGGTATCAAGGTACAATGAAAAGCTTTGTTTTGCATGCTTTCCAAACAGATCAGGTATACTGTCCATAAATGCAATCGTCAAACTCAAGTACAATTGATGGAGCAAAGGGGAAGGTGCAGAGTGTAGAATATAGTTTTCAGCATTGTAGCGCATCAGTTCCATAGACAACGTTTAATGTTCACAATGGAAATTTTACTAATATTGGTAATTTGCTTGAGAACTCCTTGAAGACAGGTTTCACACTCTTTTGTGGTGGAGTTATCTATTTCTGTACACCCCTGCCATCTGCAACAGGAAAGCAACTGCCACATATGGCTGAAGAAAGATGTGAATCTTATCGCTCAGAGTTGGGACCCACATACAGGAGATAAAATTAATGCTCTTTCACATGGGCAGCATGGTGGCGCAACGGTAGAGTTGCTGCTTTACAGTGAATGCAGCGCCAGAGACTCAGGTTCGATCCTGACTACGGGTGCTGTACTGTAAGGAGTTTGTACGTTCTCCCCGTGACCTGCGTGGGTTTTCTCCGAGATCTTCGGTTTCCTCCCCCACTCCAAAGACGTACAGGTATGTAGGTTAATTGACTGGGTAAATGTAAAAATTGTCCCTAGTGTGTGTAGGATAGTGTTAATGTGCGGGGATCGCTGGGCAGCGCGGACTTGGTGGGCCGAAAAGGCCTGTTTCCGCGCTGTATCTGAAATATGAAAAAATGAAAATAATATTTGGAAAATGTGCTTGTAACTTTGTTCTTTATTGGTGGGGTTGCAATCTTCTTTTGGTGTCATTAATTCTGCATCTCCTCTCATTAAATGGTAAAGTTCGGCCTCTCTACCTTAAAAGACACTTAACCAAGTACATGGATAGGGAAGGTTTAGAGGGATATAGCCAAATGTGGGAAAATTGAACTAGTTGAGATGGAGCATCTTGCTTGGCATGGACAAAGGGCCTGTTTCCATTGTGAATAACTCTATGACCTGTGATATTGCACAGTTAAACTTCAAAACTTGCTACGAAAGACAAGCCATCCTATGTAGGCAGATGTGAGAAAGTATTGACAAAGTAAGTGATAGATCCTGAAAGGCACCCAAATCATCAATTTCTTCAACAATATATTCCAATTGTTCATGTATGTAACTAGGTGCATTGCCACAAGTTTAAAGTATTGTGGATATCGCTGACCTTCTTTGTTCTTCTAATAATTGAATGAAATCTCTTGCATTCCATTAGGGTCTTACAAGAATCATCTTGATGTTTATTATTTAGTTTAGTGTTTAGAGATAACAGCATGGAAACAGGTCCTTCAGTCCACTGAGTCCCTGCCCACCATCGATCACCCATACACTAGTTCTAAGTTCTCCCACTTTCACATACTACACTCTAAGGGCAATTTACAAAAGCCAAATAACCTACAAACCTGAAATAGGGAAGATAAACACAAAGTGCTGAAATAATTCAGTGGGTCAGGCAGCATCTCTGGAGAAAAAGGATGGGTTACACTTCTGGTCCCGAAACGTCACCCATCCTTTTTCTCCAGTGATGCTGCCCGACCCACTGAGTTACTTCAGCACTTTATGCACTTCATGCCTTTCTTCAATATATATCCATCATCTGCAGTTGCTTTATACACAACCGACAAACCTGCATGTCTTTGGAAGGTGGGCAGAAACTGGAGCACCTGGAGAAAACCCACGGGAGAACGTACAAACTCTGCACAGACAGCACCTGAGGTCGCGATCTAACCCGGGTCTCTGGCGCTGTGACAACAACTCTACCACTCCACCACTGTACCGCCTTTTATTAGCACAAAGATGCTCTTTTAGGTCTCTTCCTCACGGCGCGGGGTGCGGCTCGGCCGCGGGGCCTTCCATCGCCCGGTGCGGCTCGGCCGCGGGACCTAACATCGCCCGGTGCGGCTCGGCCGCTGGACTTAACAGTGCCTGGTGCGGCTTGGCCGCGGGGCCTTCTATCGCCCGGTGCGGCTCGGCCGCGGGACTTAGCTGCTCATGGCTCGGCCGCGGGGCCTTCTATCGCCCGGCTCGGCCGCGAGACCTTTCAGCGCCCGGTGCGACTCGGCCGCGGGGACTCCCATCCCCTTGCGGGGACTGTGCGGGTCGGTCGGGGACGAGCTGTCTGTCCGTGGGCGTGGGGAAGAGAGTGGAACTTTTGTTGCCTCCATCACAGTGAGGGGGTGTTTGGAGTCACTGTGATGAACGTTTGTGTTGGGGTCATGTGTCTTGTGTTCTTTTTTTTTGTGTGACTGCTATGTAATTTCGTTCGGTACCTTGGTACCGAATGACAAATAAAGCTCTGTTGTTGAGCTCTGTTGACTGTTGACTGTTGACTGTGTATTCAATTTAGTTTGTTGTAGCAAAGGTGTTGCTTGTGGAGGTGGGAACCAAAGGAGTGTTGAAATGTAGGACGATTGCTGGGTGAGAATTAAATCACCATGGGCAAGGAACAAGCTTCAGTCAATCAAACTGGGATATGGCACTCCAGGTGCAACTTCTTATGCGTGTTGCAAAGTTATTTTAATTGATGGTGTTCTGGTTCAAAGCTCAGAAGTCTCGAGGCACTTGTTTCTTTACACACACGTGCTCAGCAAATCAGAATCCTTGCTTCTGAACAGCACCAATGTTTTGTCATGAGACCAATTATCGTGTGTTACATAATTTCTGAGTCATTGATGAAGTCAGTGTGTTCTGGTTGTGTCGTATTGAAATATGGAAATCTGCCATCATAGAAATGAACATTTAGTATCATGTGCGCACAAACTCCATGGGCCTTGCACACTGCGAGGGCAGGGTCACTCTGCAGGGATGCATTGGGGGAATACTTTACCAGCTGCCAGAGAAAGAAGCTTTCTATTTCAATGCACAGGAAAGCCTGCAGCAGAGTTAGTATTGTCCAGGGATGTTGTTACCCAGGCTTGCAAAGATTTACGCTCTGTTAATCAGATACTCAGAACTGAAAATGCAGAGGACTTCTTGGTGCGTTCTAGGCAGTGCTCGGTAACACCAGAGATACACGTGCAGAGAAATCCCATCCATTCACAAACATCTTTATTGAAAATCACACAGTGGATTTTTTCCTGGTGGACCATGCAGCCAATTATTACAGGTGAAACTGTGCTCATTGGGAAATTGCCCTGTGTAAAGTTCACTTCAGCTCAGTTGATAATTTTCCATCTTTGATGGTACACCCATTGATGTCACAAATCACAAACTGCACCTCCTGCCTTGCCATCATAAAATAGAGTTTTGGGGAACAAAGTTTAACTTTTGAGACAGAAGAAAACTACAGGTGCAGAAATCTTGAGCTAAACACAAAATGCTGAAGAAGAGTCCCAACTCAAAACATCACCTATTCATTCCCTCCACAGATGCTGCCTGACCCACTGAGTAACTCCAGCATTTTGTGTTTTGCTCAAACGTTTGTTCCATGCACGATATAAATAAGTCTTGCGCTATCTTGCTTCATTTGGGTCTTTCTAAGGGGATATAGTTGACAATAGGAAACCTTGCAGTCTCGGCAGACTGCTCAAACAGTTTCCAAAGATCACAGCATGTGCAGGGAGCACTGTTTGTCAGTATTTAGCTGCTGACACACTACTTCAATAGTTGCCTTGGTAGTGGCACCGCTGTTGCATTCCATTAGCAGTAAATCTAGCAGTTCCACGTCAGTGTCAGCTCCCATTGTAGGACGTGATTTCCCCTTAAAGGCAAACACATTTCAACTGTGCAAGTGATTTCAGAATTGTACATAACAGAAGAAAAAATGAAAACAACAAAAATAACACAAGAAAATCAAACTGCATCGGGTGCAATAAGTGCTAGAGGGTCAGGTGCATTTGTGGAGAGAATTGACAGGTGTTCCAAGTCGGGAACTCGCATGCTGGAAATCTGAAATAATAACACAAAATGCTGGAAACTCTCAGCACATTTGGTAAAATCTGTGCAAGAGTCTGGTCAAAATCCTTTCCCCGGGTCTGATCATAAAACTGGTCAGGTTTTATTTAAGAGCGGTGGGTGTCTGGAACATGCTGCTAGGTGTGGTGATAGAGGCAGATATGATTGGAGGTATTAATGAGGCTTTTAGATAGGCACACAGATATTCAGAGAATGCAGGAATATGGATCATGTGTAGGCAGATGAGATTAATTTATCTTGGTTAGGATGTGTAGGAAAAAAACTGCTGATCATGGTTTAAATCAAAGAGACTCAAAATGCTGGAGTAACTCAGCGGGTCAGACAGCATCTCGGAAGAGAAGGAAAGGGTGATGTTTTAGGTCATGACCCTTCTTCAAACTGATCAGTCTGAAGAAGGGTCTCGACCCGAAACGTCACCCTTTCCTTCTCTCCCAAGATGCTGCCTGACCCGCTGAGTTACTCCAGCATTTTGTATCTATCTTAATTTATCTTGGCGTCATAGGCCAAGGGGCCTGTTGCTGTGCTCTATTTTTTTTACATAAGAGCAATGAAATTCTTATTACCCACTGTAGAAAAAGGTTTGGGTTTTACCCCCATTTGCTAGGTTTGGAGATTTCCCCAAATGTTTTTGTGTTTCACAGCCCTGATTGATAAACTCCTCCAACTAAAATTTCTGTGAATTTTGTTCGTGGTTCAGTTCATCAACTCTCTGGTAGCCTTATGTGGTCTGTGGGGCTTGTTTTACTGGTTCAATTTGGGTGCCAAGACCTTCTCTCCGCAGCTCCAATAACGTGACAGTGACAATGTCAGTGACAATGGCCTTTTCTGTGCCAAATGACCTGCCTTCAATTGGCTGCTTATTGGAAGGAAACAAGCCATGGGGGAAGTCAAGTTCACTGACCTCATCAGAGTTGCACTTCTGCCTGTTCTTTCCTCTGCCATTATGAACTTATGTTTTATTTCTGCTTTGGCAATCACAGTTTTTTTGATTTTAGAAATTGTTATGGCAATATTAGTACATTGTTTTTCAATTTTTCATGTCCTTCTAATAAACCCATTTGTTTTAAGGATAATACTGCTATTAGAAATGATAATAATTGAACTTGTTACTATTACAAGTGTTCATTGAACAAATCTGCAGATATCGGTCTCAAAATGAATTCTTATGAGTTATTTGGTCTTAAAAAGGGTTATGATTCAAAACATCACCCATCCATGTTCCCCAGAGATGCTGCCTGACCTGCTGAGTTACTCCAGCACTTTGTGTCATTTTGAGAGTTATTTATAAATAACCCAATTAAAAGTATAAAATGTATTAATTAAGATCCTTATTAGAATCTAAATACCCAGAGTGGCATGTGCAATGCCACTGGCCATCTCAGGCTTGTCCCAGCAGCTTAGTCCTGGTATTTGAAAGAGGAAGCGCCGATCTCGGGTTTCCTCCCTCGACAGGAGGTGCTGATGGTACATTTCTTCCTGGCAGCTCAACTTTGGGCTTGAAAAGGCAATGCTGGCAGTCTCTGGATTATCCTGGTCACCAGTCTTTGTGTGTGTGAGACCACAGTCCCTCATTATCGGTGGGCAGGGAGAGGTTCTGGCATCTCAGGCTCAGTGTTGCAGTGCTAATTTTTTAGGTGCTGGAGCTGTCACTGGTGCCAGAGCAGCTGCTGTTAAATTCCCTGCCGTTTATTTAGGGTTTTTTTTTTAAACAGAGATGCCAGAGCAGCACTCTGGTGAGCTCCAGCAGCACTGCACCCCTGCGCAGGATTGCCCTGACCACTCAGACGTAGCCTCAGTAGAGGCACTGCCTGTCTTGGGCTTCTTTCTCAGCTGTCCAGCCGTGACCACACAGTTGCACTGGTGGTCTCATGTTTGTCCCCATTGGCTCACACTTCCTCAAACCTACAACAAGGGAACACAGCTGGCAGAAAGACACTCCCTTTGTCCTCCTTCCTTCATGAATGTTTGGGTTTTATAAGGAGTAGGCTGACAAGATTCAAGTGGCCAACCAATATCAGCTAATTGGGCCCAGCTGTACCACAAATGCTCAGGATTGGCCTCTCCTGGTGAGTCAGCCAGTGACAGGGATCAGAGCAACATCCAAGGGTGAGGGCACTGTCATAGCACCTTAATTTTGTAAGTATGGGTGTCATGTGCCTCTAGAGTCCATGTCTGGTATCTTTCAATGGATGTGGCATATTGTATTCAGGTTAATAATTTGGGAATTGCAATGTTGGAAATAGGTTTTATTCCATTGCTCATTGTAAATTGTCCTTATTCCTCATAGTGAATAATCTAAAATGTTTAATTCGATATTTGCAACTAAAAGCTTTGGAGACATGGGTATATTATTTTCATTAGACTGCTGTAAATGCTGATACATTTAAAATCCGACACCCAACTTAATGAATTTTTATACTGCTGCAGAAGAGGTGCAGATTTAGAAAAAAAACCAGAAAAAGGTCCTAACACCATTCAGTCTCATGTTTTGAAGCTATTCAACAAAGCCCGCACAAATTAACTGAAACATCAATGAGATTATTTATGCATGATTTATTGGCCACAGTCACAGGTTGAACTTTAATACCAAAGTACTGTACAACATTTAAAAAAAATTTTTTAATTTATTTTCTTTGTATTTTTATAATTGAGAGAAAGCTTGCCGGAAAGCTTACTGGAATTTTTAAGGCAGATTCTAGGGGATAAAACATATATGTATTGGAAAGACATAGTTGATTAAGGTTGGTCAACACAGCTTTGTGCATAAGGGATCACATATTATGAATTTGATTTAGTTTAATAACAAAGTGACCAAGAACGTAGATGAGGATCGGGCGGTTGACATTGTCCATGTGGACTTCAGCAAGGCCTCTGACAGTAGCTTACTCTGGAAGGTTAGATCACATGGGATCCAGGGAGAGTAAGCTAATTATGTGTACAATTAGTTAAATGTTAAGTAAGGATGATGGTGGAATAATGTTTTTTTGGACTGAAAGCCTGTGACTAGAGGTGTACTTCAGGGGTCAATGCTGGGTCCATTGCTGTTTATCAACTATCTCAACGATTTGCATGAGAATGTGCAAGGCATGGTTACAAAATTTGCAGATGACACTAAAATAGGCAGTTTGTAGACAATGAAGAAGATTATCACGAATTGCAGCAACATCTTGATCAGCTGGGGAAGTGAGTTAGGAATGGCAAATGGAGTTTAATCAGAGAAGTTGCTGCATTTTGGAATGTCAAACCTGATGGGACTCTCACAGGGAATGGTGGGGCTCTGGGAAGTATTGTAGGACCAGGACCGTGGAGTACAGGTGCATTCATCTCTGAAAGTGGTGTTAGAAGTGGACAGGCGTTAGATAATTGAGTATGCTAGTGAAGTCACATTTGGAGCATTGTTATCAATTTTGGTCACTCTACTATAGGAAAGATGCCATTAAGCTGGAAAGAGTGAAGAAAAGATTAACGAGGATGTTGACAAGACTTGAGGGACTGAGGGAGGGGTTGGGCAGGCTAGGACTTTATTAGATATTAGATATTACGTAGATATGATGAGGGGCATGGATGAGGTGAATACACATGGCCTCTTTTCCTCCGTTGGGGAATCAAGAACAAGAGGATACAGATTTAAGGTAAGAGGGGAAGATTGAACAGAGTCCTAAAGGGCAGCTTTTTCCACACAGAGAGTGCTTTGTATTTTGCAATGAGATGCTAAAGGAAGTGGTTGGGGCAAGTATTAATCCAACATTTAAAATAAATTAGGACAGGTACATGGACAGGAAAGGTTCAGAGAAATATAGATCAAGCGAGGGAAAATGGGACCAGCATTGATAAGCATCTTGGTTAGCATAGATGAGTTGGGCCGAAGGGTCTGTTTCCATGCTCTATTACTCTATTCACAGATAGAAAGTGCAATTCAGGGTCAAGCTGTCAATAGTGTAGGCCACTGTACACAAATATATTTATGCTTCTTTAATCAGGCCTAGGAAACAATTCCACTTTGTGGGTAGTTGTGTTGGTAGCTATCACGTTAGCAACTGCTTTCACTGTACATACAGATGGCAACAGATGGAGATATCAGCCACAGTTTTCCTATTGTTGTCCATAATGCATGATGGTGGTCTCAGATATTGTGCTTGCTTCTGCTTATCAATTAATCTTTTTGTTTAATGGAAAATACACTTAAGCAGGAGAGAACTGTGCACTTTTAACCTCTGTGTGCATTCCTCAAAAGGCACTGCTAAGTGGATTCCTCATCTGTATTACTTTTTTTTAAAGAGTACAATTAACTTCCACTTCCTGATTGTGGACTGGCTATTTCCTGAACCTGACACCTGCTATCTTTTTCAGAGGGACTTGAATATCATTTCTTGCCTTAATTAGTTTTGTATGCACAATTTATTACACAATCCTGAATTAATTTATACGTAAAAGTTGAGCCATAGCTTGCAGAATCTTATATTGGGCAGTGTACTTGTGCTCAGTTTGTTTACCATGATTGCTTTTCCTGAAGCTGCAAGTCTGGGTGCTCTGCCTTATTGCAAAAACTACTCGTTCTCTGTGGATCCTCAACTGCAGGTAGAAGTGAGGAGAGTATCATTGGGTGTTAGAAGGGACATACGTGGACCAAATCGTCTTTGCGTTCAGTCAGTACATAATGTCACCATATCAGGCTACATCAATGCTCTGTTATGTAACTGCAATTTTGTCCCTATTTTGTAAATATTTTGAGGAGACATTTATGTACAGTCAAGAGGAATGTAGATGTGAGATTCCAGCAAGCAGCTAACTATATTTCAACAGTACACTTATACGTATCCAACATAATCAAGGACGTGTCCCGACCTGGTCATTCTCCTCCCCGCTCCTGTCAAGCAGAAGATGCAAAAGCTTGAAACCGTGCACCACCAGTCTCGGGAACAGCTTCTTTTCCTTTATTATCAGGCTTCTGAACGGTCTCTCCATAAGCTAGGGTACTGCCCAATTCACCTCTACCCCATTGCAGACATTGGACTTTGTGGAAATGGCGCGCTACAATGCTGAGAACTGTTTTCTACAATCTGCATCTTCAACTTTGCTCTTTTGTACTTGAGTTTGTCTTAATTGTATTTATGTTTAGTATTGTCTGACCTGATTGGATAACACACAAAGCAATGTTTTTCAAGGTGCCTCTGGGCACGTGACAATAATAAACCTAAACAAAATAAAACACCGAAGCAAGAGTGTGCCCATTCAACATCCAACGGGATCATGGCTGATATTTCACTTCAGTGACACTCTCCTGCATTAACCCTTGATTTCATAGAAACATAGAAACATAGAAAATAGGTGCAGGAGTAGGCCATTCGGCCCTTCGAGCCTGCACCGCCATTCAATATGATCATGGCTGATCATCCAACTCAGTATCCTGTACCTGCCTTCTCCCCATACCCCCCTGATCCCTTTAGCCACAAGGGCCACATCTGAATTCCCTCTTAAATATAGCCAATGAACTGGTCTCAACTACCTTCTGTGGCAGAGAATTCCACAGATTCACCACTCTCTGTGTGAAAAAAAAGTTCTCATCTCGGTCCTAAAAGACTTCCCCCTTATCCTTAAACTGTGACCCCTTGTTCTGGACATCCCCAACATCGGGAACAATCTTCCTGCATCTAGCCTGTCCAACCCCTTAAGAATTTTATAAGTTTCTATAAGATCCCCCCTCAATCTTCTAAATTCCAGCAAGTACAAGCCGAGTCTATCCAGTCTTTCTTCATATGAAAGTCCTGCCATCCCAGGAATCAATTCCTTTGTATCTTAAAAATAACATAGACCAAGAACATAGAGGCAATTAAAATTCAAAACTATTTACAACTGTAAAGACATTCCAAATGTTATCCATTGTAATGGATATCTGCAATATTTTCTGTTTTTATTAAACAATTATGTTTGAAAGACATTTTGACAGGCTTCCATACGTGGATTGGATGGCATGCAAAAAAAAAAGCTTTCCACTGCACCTCGATACACGACACAATAATAAATCAAAACCTATAGTTTTTTACCTTAGTGGCAATGCTCTTGCTTCTTCATTCTAGCCTTCGTCAAAGACTGCAGCACCCTATGTCCCTCACAGCCATTCCTCTTCATTCAAACGCCATGGGTTTGCTAGTCTTGTGCCAGGTCTAACGAGCACAAGTTTTGCAGGTATTTCCCATGGAATAGGAAGGATGTTGTTAAGCTTGAAAGAGTGCAGAGAAGATTTACCAAGGATGTTGCCAGGATTTGATGTGCTGAGCTATTGGGAGAGGTTGGGCAAGCTAGGACTTTATTCTTTGGATTGCAGGAGGCTGAGGGGTGATCTTAATTAAGGTGTATAAAATCGTGAGGAGAATAGATAGGGTGAATGCACAGAGTATATTACCAAGGCTAGGGGAATAAAAACCAAAAGGACATATATTTAAGGAAATTTATCATGAACCTGTAGGGCACCTTTTTCACTTGGAAGGTGATGGGTATATGGAATGAGCTGCCAGTGGGGATAGTTGAAGCAAATACCATACAGCATCTAAAATAAACTTGGGGAGGTACAAGGGTAGGAAAGGCTTAGAGGGCTATGGGCCAAACATGGGGAAAGTGGACTAGCTTGATGGGGCAACTTGGTTGGTGTGAACGATTTGGGCCGAAGGGCCTGTTTCTGTGCTAAGACTTTCTAATAACTCCACGATGAGAACAGGACTCGAGTGACGATGGGAAGTGCTGACAAGGAAATGCCAACAAGTTCAAAACTTCAATATTCAGTTGGGAAATCTTGTGATTAATGGCACTCGTGTTGCCTTTCTGGTAAGTGATTCCTGTCATTATCAGTCGGCTCCATTCTATTGCACATTTATGTAAAATTCTACAGATCTATCTCTCTGTAGAAAATAGATAGTTAACATTGTCAGTCTGAAGAAGGGTCCCAACCCAAAATGTTACCTATCCATTTTCTCCATAGATGTTGCCTGACCTGCTGAGTTACTCCAGCATTTGTCTTTCTTTGGAAAAAATATATACGGGACACTCCCAGGTTCAGATAAAGTGGTTTCATTCTGGTTGTCATACAAATCCAATAGCATGAACACAAATCCAAAATCTACATGAATGCAGCAATTATGCTGCATTATCAATTGTAATTAATTTCAGACTAACATAGGGCATTCTCCAGCATCACACAGATGATTGCAATTGCCAAGAAATTAGCCATTCTTCAACTGCCTGAGATAATACCCTTGGCCTTACTTCTTAATTGACTTCAATTGACCGCCTTGATCTGCCCTTGCACACAGGGTGACTCACAGTCAACTGAAACCACACAGGTGTATCCTGCCCTGCTGCAACCAACGGAATGGAGTTTAATTTAAATTGAACATGAAGTAATTTAAAGCAATTGCAGCATCTGCCGGAGAAAGAGACCTGGTTCAGATTTCAATTCACCGCGAGTCAGTGAACTACAGGTGATTAACGCTGGATTCACATGATCAGAGGTGCCCACACGACAAGGCGGGCACAGCCATGTTGTATATCTCATTCTTATGAAAGTGATCACTACTAATATTGTCAGAAAGGGAAACTCAGCATTAAACGTGGCGAGGCTGGAGACAACACGAGCAGAGTTTTAGATAATTTTCTCTTCCCACATAATTACAGTACGTAAATCACTCAGCATCCATCGGCTGCATTGCTATTTATGTGATAATACTAATCCATGCCTTTAAATTGCTCCTCTATTCGCTCTTCTCTCAATATTAACACCAGCATCTCTTCCTGCTTCAGGCCATTTGTTTTAGAACTCTCATCAATGCCTTCATCCTCTCTAAACTCAATCTAATCTTTCCTGGTTGACCTCTTATTCTCCACCCACATTAGCATATCTGCAAACTGTTGTTTTGTAACCCTTTGCAGTCGGTTATATTATCCACTATTCAATTATTGCTGCTCCAAAATTGCTCCACCTCATTCACAGCCTCAAACAAAATTCACCTGCCTACTGCCACTCCTGCCTTCCTACACTGACACAAGATTCTCCAGACATACAATCTTAGTCAGAGACTCTGTCTTTACTCCAGCGTTAGAAAATTCTCCATTTTCTTAGTACAAGAATAAGGGCGGCCTGGTCGTGCGGCGGTAGAGTTGATGCCTTACAGCGCCAGAGACCCGGGTTTGATCCAGACTAAGGGTGCTGTCTGTACAGAGTTTGCATGTTCTCCCCATGACCTGCGTGAATTTTCTCCAGGTTGTCTAGTTTCGTCCCACACTCCAAAGAGGTACAGATTTGTACGCTAATTGGCTTAGTAAAATTGTGAATTGTCCCTATTGTATGTAGGATAGTGTTAATGCACGGGGATCGCTGGTCGGCATGGACTCAGTGGGCCAAAGGCCCTGATTCCGTGCTGTATCTCTAAAACTAAACTAAGACAACATTGGCCGTTTTGAAGCCTGCTAAAATTTCCTTCCCTAAATATACCACCTCTCTCTCTAAAAATCTAAAGCTTTTCTTGAAGCAAAATTCAAGCCTTCTTCATTCTAGCCTTCTTCAAAGACTGCAGCACCCAATCTCCCTCACAGCCATTCCTCTTCATTCAAATGCCATGGGTTTGCTGGTCTTGTGCCAGGTCTAACAAGCACAAGTTTTGCAGGTGTTTCCCATGGAATAGGAAGGATGTTGTTAAGCCTGAAAGAGTACAGAGAAGATTTACCAAGGATGTTGCCAGGTCTTGATGGGAGGTTGGGCAAGCTAGGACTTTATTCTTTGGATTGCAGGAGGTTGAGGGGTGATCTTAATTGAGGTGTATAAAATCATGAGGGGAATAGATAGGGTGAATGCACAGAGTATATTACCAAGGCTAGGGGAATAAAAATCAAAAGGACACATATTTAGGGAGATTTATCATGAAACTGAAGGGCATTTCAGAGAGAGATCAAGAGAGAGATAGAGATCAGGAGGGAGATCAGGAGAAATCAGGAGAGAGAGAGATCAGGAGAGAGAGATCAGGAGAGAGAGCGCGAGATCAGGAGAGAGAGCGAGAGATCAGGAGAGAGAGCGAAAGATCAGGAGAGAGAGAGAGCAAGAGATAGAAACATAGAAACATAGAAAATAGGTGCAGGAGTAGGCCATTTGGCCCTTCGAGCCTGCACTGCCATTCAATATGATTA